>NC_055693.1:33057174-33107174 GCF_017639745.1 Melanotaenia boesemani
TCTATGTGTTTCACAGTGTCAGTCCTTGAGATCCCCCATCCAGCAGATTTTAAATGTTCTTCTGCTCCAACACATGCGATTCAAATGAAATGGATCTGACAGCCTTTCAAGTTCTGTACAATGACACACCGAGTCCAAACTAGTGGATCAAAGCAGGGAAAAATCTCAAATGTGCAGGACAGCTGCTCTAAAGGTCTGGATTTGGCCACCCCTGTTAGAGAGTACAACTGGGGCGTGTGTTACGGCCCTGCTTGTCATAGACAGCTGTGGCCGTTTGCGTTTGATCAGGGGTGGCAGAGCGCTGCCCGGAGAGGTTAAGGCCAGCGCCTTTGTCCCCGCCCCTGTGTGACTGGCACCCCTCTGGACCAGTCAGGCTGCAGCCTACAGGGAAGCACAGGCTGAAAAGGCTGCAGCCGAGGCAGGTCTGGAGGGGGAGAAGCCAGAATGGCTCCGGCCTCTCTCCCCCTCATGTTGTGCACCGGGTGTGTGTGTGTCGCGACCACCTCCTTTTCCACAATGGGTGCTTACAGTGTTTAGTTGTGTTAAGTTTACTTTGTGTTTGTGGTAGAGCTGGGCTAGGTTAGCGTTTTATTGTGTTGTGACGACGGTCACTTTAGTTTATGGGCCTGTTGCTTTTGTTTGGTTTTAGTTTCCTCACCGAGTTGCGGTTGTGTCTGTGTGTGCACTCGGTGAGTGTTTGGTATAGGTTTTGGTTTGTTTCTTTCTGCAGGTCCGCTAACCCCAGCTCATCTTTATTTTGTTTTACAGGTTGTCCATCACTTTTCACGGGAATTGTAAATAAATGTGCTTTCATTATAATTTACCACCTGTCCACGCTGTGTTCTTTGTTGCGCCCTTCCATACCCCTGAGTCGGGTCGTAACAGCGTGCTTGAAATTTTTGGAAAATTATGTGTTCACAACCTGTGCATAACACAACTATATTATTTTTTTTCTTTCTTTTCTTTTTTTTTATTAAGTATACACAGTCAAATGTAACCACCTCAATTACACACCATTGAAAAACCAAAAAAAGGACTAGGCTGAAGCTCACAGCTCATATATGACTATCCTCGTGTTAGCGATGGCCCTGCAACATACTACTTATAAACTTAAATTATTTCTTTAAATAAACACAATTTGTAGTCATCCACAAATCATTCTTGTCACACAATCATCATGTAATCATTAAATATTTTGATTTTTAAGCTCTTTTTAAACAACATCAGAGAGCTAGACAATTTCAGCTCAGGACTTAGTTTGTTCCATAACTTGACCCCCAAAACTGAGACATGTCGTTTTTTCCACATTTGTCCTCACTTTACAAATCTTAAACATAAATAGTCCTCTCAAATTAATATTTCCTTCACTCAGAGTAAAAAATTATTTAATGCTACTTGGAACTCTATTATTCAGCACTAGAAAGACAATTTCCATCATTTTTGAAAATACAATATCCACAAATTTTAAGACATTACAACGTACTAAAACTTTAATAGTTGATTCATAATAGCCAGTTTTGTTTATTATCCTAACTGCTTTTTTCTGAAGTTTTATAACTGAATTTATATTTGTTTTATATACGTTTCCCATATTTCAACACAATATGACATGTAAGGCATTATGAGTGAATTGTATAATACAAGCAGGCAATTCTTATTTAATAATTCTCTTGTTTTATAAAGTATTATAAATAGATTTTTGCTTGATGTAATCTATATGTGGCTTCCAACATAATTTGTGATCAATAATCACTCCCAAAACTTTCTTTTGTAGACTTGTTTCATTTCAACTTGATGTCATGATGAGCCCTACCGCCTCCAAAAACCATGAATTTAGTCTTGTTTTCATTAAGTGATAGCTTATTCAAATCAAACCATGATTTTAACACCATCAACTCCCTTTCTACTTTAACAGTCACGTTATATCATATCCTGAATAATAAATTTGTATCATCTGCAAACATTATGTATTTTAATAATTTAGAAACAATACAGATGTAATTTATTTAAAGTAAAAGTAACTTTGGTCCCAATACTGATCCTTGTGGAACACCACAAATTGCTCTTCTTAAAAATAATTTAGTGTGATTCACTTGTACGTATTGAAACCTATTACTTAAATAAGTTCTTAACCAAAGTTGTACAACTCCTCTTAAACCATAAAGTTTACATTTTTTACAAGTAAAGAATGATCTACTCTATCAAATACCTGCAGGTCAGTAAACACTGCCATGGTGTTTTGTTTCACATCCACCCCTTTTGCTATGTTCTCTACAAATTCCACTGCCAGAGTCGTCGATCTATTGCATCTGAAGCCATGTTCATGGTCACCAAGCAGCTCATTTTTCTCAACAAAAGCATCAAGCCTCTTTACAAATAACTTTTAAACAGTCTTATAGAATTATGGTAAAAATCTGTCAGATATAGTTACACAATGCTTATGCACAGTTTAACTGTGCGTAGTTACACTTTGCACTGGTCCTCAGAGGACCATGGTTACGAGAAATTTGCTCAGTACTCATGTCCTGAAAGTGTTTTTAGATGTGTTTTCTAAACATCAAACATTTAAGGGAGAAATTGTCACACATTTTACTTAAACTGAAATTTGAACAATTTTGCAAATAAGCACATTTTCCAATTTCTTCTAAACAAACATTGCAGTGTCTTCGACAATTCAGCAAAAAATGTGTAAAATGTTTTGTAAAAACCAAACTGGATCAGTAAGTGGTTGTTTCTGTTCATACTTGATATTACATTATATAATGCAGTCCAAAGTTTAAGTACATTTTAGAATAGCAGTAACTTGGATTTTTTTTTTTTTTTTTTTCCAGAATGATCATATTCTTGCATTTTAATTTCTCCATAGAATTTGGATGCAGTGCAAGGAGTCCAAGTTTTGGCTAAAACATTATTTTGTGGAACATTATCTTCATTTAATACAATGTTTTGGTCCATTGGTTTAACTGTGGACCATGAAATTTGAAGGCAAATACAGTTTGTACATGATGTCCACAATGTACAAACATTCTCCAAGTTTACACACAAGTCAGGAGGCACTTTTAAAGCACTACCAAGTTCATCATTACAAGGGATGGTTCTGGCAGTATCCATGCCTACAGACAAGAGTGTGTCTGCACTTTTAAGATAGTTAAAAAGATAGCCCATAAAAAGACTGGTAACCTGAAGTTTAAGCCACATTGCACTGTGATTTATATGACTTTAAAGATCTTTATTCACCAGCTAAATTCACAGCACATCTCCAGAATCATTTAAAGCAACACGTTAATGTTGGTTGTTCTTTCAGAACTTGTGATTTATGAGTAATGTGCTGTCATCCTTCAGTAGCCATGTAAACAGGAAAGGAACCACAAAACGTACAATCGAGAGCAAACTCGCATCATGGTTTCTTTACATCCAAACTGTTTAACATATCTCCAAAAATTTGGGTCAGGAAGTAATAAGTAGATTTATGGATATTTTGTCATACTCAAAATATACAGCTAAGTGATCAATTACAGAATTTAAAAAAACAAAAAAATTAAGTATTGATGAGCCTCTTGCTGAGGAACAGAATCATTTTTAGAAAACATATATGATAAAAATCATATTCTGGCTACAATGAAAAGGGGTTGTCTCTCGAATGATTAACCGTAGGACAAAATATTTTAAATAAAATTTTCAGGTTATTGATCCTATTGAGTATCTTTATGATCGAGCACAAAAAAGCATGTTTCATTGTTAAAAATCCTTCATGTTTTTCTTAATAAGCCAGGAAAACTTGTTTTGATGAAAATTTTGTAGACGGGCAGTTCAGGTCTTTCTACATATTACAAACTAGACAAACATTTAGGGGTCCAAAGTAATTGCTTTTCCTTGGGTCTGTACATTGATGATTTGGAAGTCTGTAATCCACTCGGGACTTCCAAAAAGATACACAAGATACAGGACTAGGTTCTATTAAATTTACCTGCTAAGTTCTGCTTCAGTCTTCTTACAGTACAGCTTGAATTCTAGGTAGAAGCAGTGATGTGAAGAAATTTGGGTTTGAAAGTTTTTTTGAACCACCAACTAAATAAGGTGTATTTGTGAGGGTACTTGATTAATATTTGAGGGGTAATGTGTTCTCTGTGTGTGTGCTGATAATCTTGCAGCACAGGCTTTAGCTGGCTTCCAAAAAAGCTTTCAAGTAAAAAATGTTTTTAGATTTTGTTTAGCGAGCAAAGTGGACTTCCGAGTCAAAAGCTTCAGTCATTTGAGTAAAAAACTATAGAGCAACATAACTCTACTGTTAGAGAGTTATGTCACAAAGTTTACTTTGTGTTAAGGGTGAATACGTTCTTAGTAAACAGTTGTATTTCTTCCACCCTGTAACTGGGTTTCTGCCAGATTTTCTCTATGACTGATTTGAAGGAATTGTCTCATGTGAGTTATCTCTTTGCTGTACAGATCAGCCACTTCCCACACAGAGACTGAACAAGCCACAAAAAATTCCAGCTTCTCAAAAGCGACAATAGATGGGAAAGAGCATGAGAAATGGACTTTGCTTCCATTGATGATAGGTAGTCTTGCACCAAAGAATGATCCCTCTTGGGAGATCTTGGTGGATCTGAAGGAGATGGTTGAGTTGGTCGTATCAGGTAACTTATCTGATGCCAACTTGAGTTTCTTTGAGAGGAAGCTAAATGACCACAGGGAGATACTTACAGTTTTTCTCTATTGCCAAAACACAAAACCCAGTACTCTAAACCAAATGACCAGTTGCCTAAACACATTTAGTAAAACTCCCCCCCTTTTGCCACAACCACAAACACAATTCACCTGTAGACACTGTTCACAAAACCCATCCCCTTTTTCTCAAAACTCAAAACAAAAATTGCCGTGCTAAAACACATTTTGCATATAACTCTGCTCCAATATGCATTGTGAAGCTCATGTGATGCAAAATGCTACCCACAATCAGCAAAACTTGAACACAATGAACATACCTGGTGCCAATCAGTAAACACAACGACTCATAATTGAAAACACCTATTGCAAATGATGTGACCACACCTATATAAGTCAGTGCAGTTTGCTGAAAGTTCAAAAACAAAAATGGATGATGAAGACAGAAGAAGAGGAGTTCGTGTCAGAGGAGGCAGAGGAGTTCGTGTCAGAGGAGGCAGAGGAGTTCGTGTCAGAGGAGGCAGAGGAGCGGGCCGAGGAGGGAGAGGAGCAGGTCAAGGAGGGAGAGGAGCGGGCCGAGGAGTGGGCCAAGGAGGGCGAGAAGCAGTCCAAAGAGGAGCAGGCCAAGGAGCGAGAGGAGGAGGGCAAGCAAGACAACGCATTTTCATTACAGATGAAATGAGAGCAACAGTCATTGACCACGTCATTGTCCACGGCATGACAATGACCGAAGCGGGACAACGAGTCCAACCAAACCTCAGCAGATTCTCAGTGGGCACCATTATTCGGGCCTTCAGAGAACACAACAGGTACTGTATGTAGTAGTTTTTTAGTCACTACACTAGATATTCACAGTATACTGTAGTATAGTGGAGTGCACCTACATACAGACAAGTGCAATCATGGTTACAGTAAAAGTGTGTACTGCAAGGACCATTTCTGACCAAATGACTATGTTTGTTTCTCTAGAGTTGAAAGATTGCCATTTGCAGGTGGGAGGGCTTCCAGATTCACACCAGCCCAAGAGGTCCTCATTGTGGATATGGTTCGGGAGAACAATGTGATCAGACTACGGGAGATACGGGAGAGGATCATTGGTGACAATTTGAACTTTCCGACCATTGACAATGTCAGCCTGACAACCATAGACAGAGTCCTCAAGCGCCAGAGAGTAAGAATGAAGCAGGCCTATACGGTACCCTTTGAGCGCAACTCTGGAAGAATAAAACACCTCCGTCACCAGTATGTGCAAGTAAGTACAGTACAATCCATGGCCTACAGTACTTTACATACAATACTATACTGTCGTACTGTAATGTGCTCTATTGACTGTCTTTCTGAACACCTGAAAACGCTATTTGTTTCCACAGAGGATGTTCCAGTTGGAGTCCATGGCCAGACCCCATGAATTTATATTTGTGGATGAGGCTGGCTTCAACCTCACAAAAAGGAGGAGGAGAGGCCGTAACATCATAGGACAGAGAGCTATCGTTGATGTGCCCGGCCAACGTGGAGGAAACATCACTCTCTGCGCTGCCATGAGTTCTAGAGGGCTTCTCCACCGGCATGCTGAACTTGGTGCCTACAACACTGAGCGTCTCCTCACCTTCCTAGGAGAGCTCAGATGTTTTGCATGACAATGACCACCTGAATGCTCGGCCAGCAGATCACCACGACCAGCAGATTCCTGGGCCAGCTGATCTTCCCATATACGTCATCCTCTGGGACAATGTTAGCTTCCATCGCAGCATCCAGGTCAGAGAGTGGTTTAACATCAATCAGCAATTCATTAATGTGTGTCTGCCACCCTACTCTCCGTTCCTAAACCCAATAGAGGAGTTCTTCTCAGCATGGCGGTGGAAGGTCTATGACCGCCAACCTTACACTAGAGAGAACCTTCTCAGGGCTATGGACCTGGCCTGTGATGATGTGGCTGTGGAGGCGTTCCAAGGCTGGGTGCGGCATGCCAGGGCATTCTTCCCACGTTGTTTGGCTATGGACAATATTGCCTGTGACGTTGATGAGGTCCTGTGGCCCGACCCAGCCCGACGACGTGATGCCTCTCCATGATTTCGGTGTCAACATACAACATACTGTGTCAATTTTCAACGTACTGTAATAAAAGAAATCGCACCCTGAACATTGTGTTCTCAATTGTTACTGTACAGTATCTATTGTGTGTAATGGATCCTCCATGGAGTTTAGTACTCATTTTTGCATTGAGTTGTGATATTACTGCATTTTCTGCATTATGTAACTATTCCCATGAAATGCACAAATCTATAGAAAATGCCCAAAACATATTTGAGAATAAATAAGGGTTGCTCAAATGCATCCTGGCAGTTGTGAAACTGTAAAAAGAACAGTCTCACACTGTGAAAATTGTGCTTTCAATTTTTTTGGTAATGTGGTTAATGATGCTCAGTAGTGTTTACATTTTTGCAGGCCTTGAGTGGTATTTTGGTGTCAGAGTTTGCTTTTGAGCATATGAGCAACTGTTTTGGTGTGATGGGTTTGCTTTTGAGCATATGAGGAACTGTTTTGGTGTGATGGGTTTGCTTTTGAGCATATGAGCAACTGTTTTGGTGTGATGGGTTGGTTTTGAAAAGAAACTGAGGTTTAGTGTACGTAGCTTTAGAAAAGTGTTTTGTGTTTAGAGTTTTGTGAAAAGTGAGGGCAGTATCGTGAAATGTGTTTAAGCAATAGAGAAAAACTGTAAAGTGACCTTATTTTTCTGACCAGAGGCCAAAACACTATTTTGTGGAACATTATCTTAATTTTTCATACAATGTTTTGGTTCATTGGTTGAGCTGTGGACCAAGAGATTTGAGGGCAAATATAGCGTTTTCAGAGTTTGTACATGATGTACACAATGTAAAAACATTGTGTAGGACACAAAAGATGCGGTCCATGGAAAGTACCTCCAAATGGAACTGTTGTCTTTTGCTTCCCATGTCCATCTGTATGGATCTATTGTCAAGGAAGGCATGGTCTTATTTGCAGAACAATGCAATGGCAGAGTTCTTCAGCATTATTATTCTTGTTCACTCATCAGGTGTCTTATTTTTTGCAAAAAGCTTGCTTAATGGTATACTGAACATCTAAGGTGTTCTGAAGTTTCTGAAACAACTGATGTTAAAATCCTTGAGGTAGAGGATCCCGATTTTGGAAATGAACTGTGCAATTTAACAATTAAAGAGCTTCCTCAAGACAAAGCAGTACATAGGATCCGGTATAAAGTACCAGTACAACCAGAAGAAGTAGCTTCTGTGTCCTCCGTGTCCACGGTGACCTATTCAGGTGAAGCCCTTCCATCCACCAGTGCAAATCAATGTGAAACAGTACAGCTGATGTTGCTGGAGAAAGCAGACCAGTGGCCATCCCCCTTACCCTGTCCCATTGTTTTCATATGATGTTGCACTGAGGCTTCCAGAAGGGAATAAACTGTTGAGTGAAAATGGAGCATTTCTCACCATGCCAAAGCAGATATAAAAATGGACATCCTCGACAACATAGCTAAGGCTCATTTTTCTTACAAGTCATACCCAAACAATCAGGAAATAGTCAGTTGCTGCTGCTCTGATTGAGAAGCACCCATGTCTGAAGGACCCAGGAACTGGAACAGCTTATCATGGGTGGGTTATGAGCATCAAACACTTAAGAAAGCTTAATAAAACCCTCAAGGTTTTTATAGACTGCTTTGATGAGAAAATAAGCAGAAAATAAGGCAGATATTAATTTTCTTCAATAGTTTGGAGTCCTAAACTGATTTTTATTATCATCATTATTTATTTTTATTTATGATTTCAGTCTGTTACGTGACAAATTGTTAAAAGGCATGCATGAAACACATTCTTGGTGTTTATGTTCTGTGTAGTTTGCAGTGTTCGTTGGCCATTGATTTGATACGTTGCATCATGTATTCTACATGTTTTTCTTTAAAAAATACTTTTCAGGTTTTGATAAACATTGATTTATGAAATTGTGAGAAAAGAGGGATTTTTATTTTACCATGTCGATAATTTATGTATTTCTTTATGCTGGGCGTACATCAGAAGACTTGGAAAAGATTTGCAAAAGACTCTAGAAAACTACCAGCTCATGTCTAAAGACAAATGCTTAGAGTTTTAAGTCTCATCCAGTCTTAGACTGAGATTTGACAAAGACCTTGAATCACTGTGACAAGACTACAACTAGATTCTTTTAGCATTTTTTGTGATATGTTGGACAGTTGGTATGGAACAGGGCTGATCTGCCCACAGCAAAGCAAACAAGGGGAGAGTTTCCCTCCAGGATCAATAAGGTAATAAACATTATTAAGTGTGGCTTTGCATCTCCACCAGGTCTTACACCAACTCATCAGCATCTGGAGGGATGAATGAGTTTTTGTTCATCTCTCATTTGTTAGATCATCATACTGTAACATAAATGATCCACAGCAGACATTTACTTCTTAATAACCATAAGATCCTCTTTCTGGATGGTCCACCTACGACGTTTCATCATCGCTTCTTGTTCGTCTTTTTCTTTTGTCCGTTCTTGTCGTTTTTCTGAATGTCGAGATTCCTGTTTCTGCTCTTCTCAGAGCTCATCTATTGGTTGTTGATCATGTTTCGTCACTGCGACTTACGATAATATCAAACACGTTTGATATTGTCTCAGACACAAGACAAGGGAAAGACTCATGTTAAACAGCTCAGCTTACCAGCTTAAACCTAACGATGGAGATGACGGGAGCGCGCTGTGACTCCAGTAAAACTCCTAACATTTCTTGAAGACTTCGATTTTTAGTCTGCGACTGTCAAAATCATTTGGTGGAAATCTACAGCTCTTCTAGGTCAACCCTTATTTCTGAAGGTGAGACCCAGAGGTGGGTCATACTATTAGGCAAACCAGGCCAAAATGCCTTCTTCATATTGGGAGCCCCATACTCCTTTTTTCAATCAAAATCACTTCATACAGTTTTTCTCTATTGCTTAAACACATTTCACGATACTGCCCTCACTTTTCACAAAACTCTAAACACAAAACACTTTTCTAAAGCTACGTACACTAAACCTCACAGTTTCTTTTCAAAACCAACCCATCACACCAAAACAGTTGCTCATATGCTCAAAAGCAAACCCATCACACCAAAACAGTTGCTCATATGCTCAAAACCAACCCATCACACCAAAACAGTTGCTCATATGCTCAAAAGCAAACCCATCACACCAAAACAGTTGCTCATATGCTCAAAACCAACCCATCACACCAAAACAGTTGCTCATATGCTCAAAAGCAAACCCATCACACCAAAACAGTTGCTCATATGCTCAAAAGCAAACTCTGACACCAAAATACCACTCAAGGCCTGCAAAAATGTAAACACTACTGAGCATCATTAACCACATTACCAAAAAAATTGAAAGCGCAATTTTCACAGTGTGAGACTGTTCTTTTTACAGTTTCACAACTGCCAGGATGCATTTGAGCAACCCTTATTTATTCTCAAATATGTTTTGGGCATTTTCTATAGATTTGTGCATTTCATGGGAATAGTTACATAATGCAGAAAATGCAGTAATATCACAACTCAATGCAAAAATGAGTACTAAACTCCATGGAGGATCCATTACACACAATAGATACTGTACAGTAACAATTGAGAACACAATGTTCAGGGTGCGATTTCTTTTATTACAGTACGTTGAAAATTGACACAGTATGTTGTATGTTGACACCGAAATCATGGAGAGGCATCACGTCGTCGGGCTGGGTCGGGCCACAGGACCTCATCAACGTCACAGGCAATATTGTCCATAGCCAAACAACGTGGGAAGAATGCCCTGGCATGCCGCACCCAGCCTTGGAACGCCTCCACAGCCACATCATCACAGGCCAGGTCCATAGCCCTGAGAAGGTTCTCTCTAGTGTAAGGTTGGCGGTCATAGACCTTCCACCGCCATGCTGAGAAGAACTCCTCTATTGGGTTTAGGAACGGAGAGTAGGGTGGCAGACACACATTAATGAATTGCTGATTGATGTTAAACCACTCTCTGACCTGGATGCTGCGATGGGAGCTAACATTGTCCCAGAGGATGACGTATATGGGAAGATCAGCTGGCCCAGGAATCTGCTGGTCGTGGTGATCTGCTGGCCGAGCATTCAGGTGGTCATTGTCATGCCGTGGACAATGACGTGGTCAATGACTGTTGCTCTCATTTCATCTGTAATGAAAATGCGTTGTCTTGCTTGCCCTCCTTCTCCTCTCGCTCCTTGGCCTGCTCCTCTTTGGACTGCTTCTCGCCCTCTTTGGCCCACTCCTCGGCCCGCTCCTCTCCCTCCTTGACCTGCTCCTCTCCCTCCTTGACCTGCTCCTCTCCCTCCTCGGCCTGCTCCTCTCCCTCCTCGGCCCGCTCCTCTGCCTCCTCTGACACGAACTCCTCTGCCTCCTCTGACACAAACTCCTCTCCCTCCTCTGACACAAACTCCTCTTCTTCTGTCTTCATCATCCATTTTTGTTTTTGAACTTTCAGCAAACTGCACTGACTTATATAGGTGTGGTCACATCATTTGCAATAGGTGTTTTCAAATATGAGTCGTTGTGTTTACTGATTGGCACCAGGTATGTTCATTGTGTTCAAGTTTTGCTGATTGTGGGTAGCATTTTGCATCACATGAGCTTCACAATGCATATTGGAGCAGAGTTATATGCAAAATGTGTTTTAGCACGGCAATTTTTGTTTTGAGTTTTGAGAAAAAGGGGATGGGTTTTGTGAACAGTGTCTACAGGTGAATTGTGTTTGTGGTTGTGGCAAAAGGGGGGGAGTTTTACTAAATGTGTTTAGGCAACTGGTCATTTGGTTTAGAGTACTGGGTTTTGTGTTTTGGCAATAGAGAAAAACTGTAATAGTTGCATTGGAATGTCTAATTTGACCAGTTACTCATGTTTTGATGGTCTTTCTACCAACTGTGCACCCCTTCAGTCTGCACTACATGGACTCTTCCATGTTACATATCACGCTGCATGATTACGGCGTGTAACATTAAAAAAAAGATAGCAGTATGTTTCAAAGCTGCCAAAGCTTTCCAGCTTTTTACTGGAACTGTGGCAGCGGACTCAGCTGGACCAGTCTCCACCGCCGGTAACATTGCAGCTGAAGCTCCTCCGATCACCGATGACCGTCCTGCTGTCAATCCAAGCGGCTCTGGCTCAGCCAGCAGCGATCCACAAACTGATGGAGAAGATAATGCCCAAGCTATGGTGAGTGACAGCATTTCTCCTCCCTCCCTACCTAGTGACATCGAGATGACCCAGCATTCCCCAAGCTGCTCACTGATAGAGAGGCTGCTCAATTGGGAAAATGGGGCCAGTCCAAGTTAAAGAGAAAGATTTTCCACAAAATGAAAACAGCCGCAGATTCACAAAGCCAAACTTTTACATATTAATGAAAAATGGCGAGATGGTGAACAGATCTTGGCTGGTTTATTTGATTCTATTCTATAGTAATTTAGCAGACGCTTTTATCCAAAGCGACTTACATTTGTGAGTAAGAACAACACAAGCAAGAAGTCAAACAAGACGGGACGTCATCATTAAGTGATAGTCAGACTGCTGTGAGTCCAGCTGGACCAGGTGATGTCATGTAGTGTTAGAGGCAATGCATATAACACAGTGAAAGTGCAGACCCTGTGTTTTGCTTTTGTTGTTGCCTTTTTAGAAAACAAAAACAACAACTCAGTGAAGAGAGATTTCAATGCAAGGAAAACAATGCATTTAATCAACCATTAAAGGTCTGAAGAACACAGAATAAAAATGCTGATAGCTGGCAGCAGCTCTTACATCGCATCAACAAAAACAACAAGAGATCATCAGAATCGAGACATAACTGAAGTTGAAGCAAAAAGAGATTTTATCCAGGTTAGAGACAATCATCAGGAGAGAAACCTTCCTCTCTGTGGACTCTGACGAACTTTAAGAACTAGGCAATGGAAATTTCTGGGGTCAGGTTCCGTTATCGGCTGACTTTGACCTTGTGATGCATCTCAGACGAATCCAACCTAAGGAAGCCTCAGACACGTACCTGAGTAGTCGGATCCAAAATGAAGTAATTTCCCTCGTGGCCAAGTGCAGAACAGATGCCGTTGTTGACAGAGTAAAAGAAAGCCAAATAATATTTGGTAATAACGGACTGTACGCCCAATGATGATACAGCTGGTTAGCATTCACTGTATTATGTGTCATCATCTAATTGTTTTGCTATTCTGTTATATGCTTTTCTTACTTTGGTAACATTATAGTTAGGTAACACAAGACTGACCACAAGGCCCTTTCCCTAACCCTATCTTTTTTTTTTATTTTAATCAAATAAATCTTTATTTAACCCTGGAATACCAAATGTCAAGTCTTTACTGATATTGTATAACCAAGGTCATGCAAATCTTTGTTAAGAGTTGAAGAGTCAAGATTATCTTGTCAGTGAGAACATGCATTAGTCAGGGGTTGAAGATCAGGAAAGCTAAGGTTGAAAATAATTCAAATCTCTTTGCACTAGGGCTGTCAAAAATAACCCTTTTTACCCGTGGTAAAAAAAAAAAAAAATGCATGTAATTAATTGAGTTAATATTATTAATGCATGCGCAGCAGGACAAGCTCCATACATCCGTCTTTTCTCTGTTACCACGGCCGGATGTGGAGAAGCGAGATGGAAAAGATGAGCCGGCTGGCTCTATGGATGGATTTGAGAATAAACTCAGCATTAACGGAGCATCTGTGGAGAATGACGGCTTTTAACACACACTCTTCTCCTGGTCAGAGGGTTCCACTCCTGCACTTTTCCTATATTTATTTATTTATTTTTTTTTACTTTCAGGTGCGAGACCTGAAGGGTTTCTGAAGACATGTCTGGTAAGATTTACTGCTACTGCCACCAAATTGACTGCTGTTTCAGACAGAATCAAAATGTTTACAGAACCTGATCATGTTTCTGTTTATTTAATACTGTCAAAGGAAAACAGACACTGATCTTTATATTATGAACTTTCTGTACTGAAGGAACGTCTCTTTAAAGTCTACTGTTCTCATGGAAGCTGCTTTCCGTAAAGTCCATAATACTTCTTATGAGTCCATTTTATGTGAACTGGCTACGTAGTGAAACGGTTTTCTCAATTTCGGCCCCTAAAGCTGTCAGTATGCCTCCCAAAAGATGGCACACCCCAACGAAATTCTTGCCCCTTTCTTTTAATGACAGAAATCCCACAATGGTCACTGAAATAACTTGAAACTGATATTAGCAATAATACATAAAAAGCTTACAGAAAAGTAATTAATTAAAAGGGACATTACTTTTTTTAAATTGTGCTTTAACAGAATAAAAAAACAAACAAGTAAAACAATGAGACTTCTGTACCTGTCAACAGGTGCTTTGGCCAGATACTCATGAGCAAACTGCTCCAGCTGTCTCAGGTTTGAAGGTTTCTTCTCCAAACTACATGTTACAGCTCCTTCCACTGATGTTGCACAGGTTTTAAGTAAAGGTTTAGTGAAGGCCACATTAGAATAGTCCAATGTTCTTTCTGATCCATTCTTAGCTGTTTTTATCTGTGTGGTTTGGCTCCAGAATGCCTTGATAGTCTTGGGATTACATCTTAACTTGCACAGATTCATGAGACCCTGTACCCGAAGCAACAAACTACAATCTTTCTTTTTCTTTGTAGACTTCATTTTTGCCTCTGTAAACATGGAGCCGATGTGACTTACCAAGAAGCTCCAGTTACGTGTACTCTGTCTAAAAGCATTTGACAAGAAACTTTGTGGCTTTTCAATATGCATTTTGGCAATTTCCAGATTGTTGTTTTTATGATTTGCTGTCCATGTTTGTGTGCTCCTTAGTTATCTTCTATTAAGTCCACTTTGGTTCAAACAGCCACAGATCTGACCATGATATATGGAGATTGGCTACAGCCCCTCGGTCCTTAGTCTTCTGAATAACAAGTACAACTCTAGTCACAGGTACTTCAAACTACTTGAAGGTGATCTTATAGCCTTTACCTTATACATGGTTGTCTTAATTTTTTTTCTAATCACTTGTGACAGCTCTCGCTTTCTGTGATCCATGTTCAGTGTGGTACACGCCGTGATAGTACACATTGACAGCTTTTAAATAGGGAGACAGATATTTACTGTTATTTATTTTCTTCTTTTTTTTTTTACCTTGTCTTGTCCAGCACGGTAGCAGCAGAATGATGGTCTGGCTGCTGTGTCATATCAGACAAATTTGCTTTGCCAAGGGGAGCTTTATGGGTATAAGGCTTGTCTTAATAATCAGATTTTTTTTATGTTATTTATTTATTTAAGTAGAAAAAGTAGAAAAAAGGAAGATGAGACACGAGACCAAACAATGCAGAAGACTTGAAGGCAGTTATTGAAGCATCCTGGTCTTTCATTACACCCCAGCAGTGCCATAATAATCAAAATGATAAAAAAAAAAAAAAAATAAATACTTGAAATACTTTGCGTATAATGAGTCTATAAATTATTTTACCTTTTTAGTTTGAATTACTGAGTTCTGTGCAATATTCTATTTTTTTGTTTCACCTTGTTATGTTTCATTCCAGTAAAGTTTTTTTTTTTAAATAATTTAACAAAAACATTAAGTAATGTGAATCTTTTTGTGCCATTTTAGGAAGTGAAGAACATTAAATACACATATAGCTGAACACATTCAGAGACGATGTTTAAGAAAACTACCTGTAATTATTATTTTATGCATCCCTAAGCTTGACCATTGTGTATTTGTTATTGTTTAACATGTCAGTGTTGTAACAAAATATGAAAAACATAAAACACAAGTAATTTCCAAAAGTCATGAAGACAAAATGTTGCTACAGACAATCACCCGATTGTGTTAAAACTGTAAAAGAAAAAGTCCTTTTAGTCAGTCAAAGTTTCTTCTTTTGTGACTAGTTTAAACTTTGAATGATGTTTCTGGGTGAAAATAAGCCTGAACTGTAAGTTTTCAAAGTAGGCCGAGTTTTTGGCTCATGTCGACCAAATGCCTTCATTTCTATGGGGAAAAAAAATTTGTAGTTTTTTTGGAAATTACGCAAACACCGTAAGACATTTGAATAACAAAAGTCATAGCACACTATTTCCGATCACGACGCACATTTTGGTATAACTTATGTGTGGCATGAGTCAAAGCTGCGGTTGGAGTTAGACGCCAAAACTCCTGAAAAAGCGATAGTAATACAGTACGTGTTATAGGTGCCAGTGCTGAAAGAATTAGGTACACATTACTATAACTTTTGCCAGAAAGTGTCAAAAAGTCAGCTTTTTCCTCCCATCAACAGAAACTTGGATTCTCAGACCTAAATGCAATTCTCACGACTTTTAAACGTGCCACTGTTGGAATTCTGTTCACATAAGGGTAAAATTAAATACATCCATGAATTTCTCCAACCCGTCTGGCGTGCAAGGTTCAAGGATTTTTTTTATACAACTTTTCATATGCAAACCGAGCTTGGTTGTTTGAGGTGATCTTTTAACCCTCACTCATCACTCATCTGTGAGCTCTGACTGTTTCAGAGTAAGTTGGCAGTCAGGCAATATCCCTGTAGTCATAGCAACGCCAACAGCAGGCTAGGGGCAGTTGTGTGTAAGACTGGACAAACCTCCCCAGATACAGTATAGTGATTCAGAAGAACGAGATGTTTATCAGAAAACAAATCAAAGCACAGACGCTTAATTATATTCTCTCACACACAAGTTAAATGGAAATTGAGTCTCATCCCACACCCGTTGACTCTACTCTACAATAAACTGTCTCTAACTAAAAAGTAAAAGTATAAACAAACATATGTTTTGGCACTAGGCGAGGAAACAATATCCCAGGGGTCCATCCACATCAAGGGCTAACCTAACCAACGACCACTAAGGTCATCACCATGTCAATGACCCAGATCAGGGCAGACCAGGTCCAGACCACAGCCATAATGCTGCAGTGCAGGGCCCTGACTACCCCCACAAGTACAATCCCCACAGCAACAACCACACGACCAGAACAGGCATAGCTCCCAATGCCGAGAACCCCTATGAGAAAATACTGGAGCAGAAAAAATGTAAAAATAAAACAAACCTTAATTCAATCTAAAACTAACAATGAATACAACTAATACAAGCAAAATTAAAATAAAAAGTAAATAAATAAAATACAAAATTTAATAAAGATAGATTAATTTAAAAGGGAATAAATTAAATAAAAATTAATCATAAGCTAAGCTAAAAAGGTAAGTCTTGAGCCTCTCTTTAAAAACATTAGTAGTCTCTGCAGCCCTGAGGCCCTAAGGCAGGCTGTTCCATAGTCGAGGGCGGTAGTGATGGAACAAGGCCTCGCCATAAGTTTTAGTTCTTACATTAGGAACAACTAACAGACTGGTACCAGAGGACCTCAGGGTCAATCCTGAAACACAGCGGGAGCCAATGCAGTGATTTTAAAACTGGTGTAATGTGTTCTGGTCATCGTCAGAACACGTGGAGAAGTTCTGAGTTCTGGAGTAACTGTTAAATAGAAATACTCTTTTTAGGAATACTGGAGAGCAGAGCATTGCAATAATCTATTCTACTAGAAAGAAAAGCATGCATCAGCACCTCGTGCTGGTAAGAGAAAGAAATGAGCGGACTCTGGCAATGTGTTAAGATGATAAAATTCTGTTTTTGTTGCAATTTTAATGTGTGGAATAAAATCCCTCTTAGATTTAAAAGGACACCCAGATTTCTCACACACTGAGAAGGTTTGAAATTCTGCAGTTTGGATAAAATGATCTCTCTCTTGTCTTCTGGACCAATAATTAAAACTTCAGTTTTTGTCCTGATTGAACTGTAAGAAATTCTCTGCCATCTATGACTTCCTATCTAATATACAATTTATAAGGATGTTATCTGGCTCCAGGTCATCAGCAGACAGGGTGATGTAAAGCTGCCTATCATCAGCATAGCTGTGAAAATCAACGCCAGTCTCCTGATGACATCCCCAACAGGCAACATGTACAGATTAAAAAGTATTAAGCCTAAAATTGATCCTTGGGGAACCCCACATTTTATTTCATGGATTCTTGAGGAGTAGGTTTCCATAGTTACATAAAACCATCGCTCTGTGATATAGAAGAAAAAACATTTTCTGCACCCCTACCTAATGTAATACTTTTAATTATTTATGTAAAGCCCTTTAAATTCTCATCTAATGAAATGTAATGTGTAAATAAACCTGCCTTGGCTAAAGTGTTGTGATTTCCTTCACTCTTCATGCAGTGTCTTCTGAAAACAAACGAGAACACAGTCTTCAGATTGACTGTTTTATTTGTCCACAATTAGCTGTTTTATAGTAAATTTAAATGACCCTCTTTTTGGTGGACAGGTGGTGCCTTAAGAAGTAATTAATATTTTAGCAGTAACCACAACAGATGATATCAAACACCTTTAAAAAATTGTTCAAACACCACGTTGGCCCAAGAAATATTTGGATTTTTCAGTAAGAGAACACCTGGAAGACTCAGTCGAATAGTTTGAAACCAACTATCAAGTGGATGCAATGGGGTGGAATAAATATTTAAAAATGTAATTATCTGTTCTGCTATCAGGTCCTCAATCACCTTAGAAACTACAGGCAGGACACTGATGGGTCTGTTTTAATAGCAGGAAAAGGGTCACCATTCCTAAACAAAGTAGAGGAGACAGCAGCCAGTTTCCAGCTTGGAAATGTTCCCTCTGCAGTTGATTAGTTTACAGTTTTTGTGATAGGACAAACCAGAGATAAGGAGAGTTCCTTCAGCATCACTGCGTTCATGTCAATAATGTCTAGCTCTTGAGGATTTCAGAGATGTTACTATAACAACAAAATCCAGTGATGGCTGAGTGGAGATGCAAGAAACAACCCTTTTAGATTTCCAAAGTACTTCTAAAAGTAATAAAGAGGACTTGACAAGTTCCACAGCAAACCTCTTTTAGTGAGTTTGGATTTCTGGTTAGCTTCTCATATATTTTCATTCAGTTCTGATTACTCTGATCATAAAGAGTCATTTAATTAACTTATTTACTCACAGATTTCAGCAGCGTCACAGAGCTGCCTACCTGGTAACTCCAGACCCTGGGGATGCATTCAGGGTTGTCATCCTACTGTTCTACATCTTCTGTCAGCATTGCTGCACTCCTGGAAGATGTGAAAATTCAGTTTTAGTGTAAATCAGCTCAGATTATCGAGACCTAGCAAAGATCCAAACAGACTGATGGCACTGGTTACAAACATGGTGCTTTTAGCACATCAAAAATTTGACATGCTACTTTGTGAATTAATCTGAATGTACTTATGAACTGGCCATACTGGGATACAAGCGTCCTTCTGCCTGACACACAACACTACTTTGCAGAACAAGTGAATGTAATCAGTTTTGTTGGAGACATTTAATGGTTCCAAAGAGAAGTAGTTGGATGTTCCTTGTCCGTTGCACGCCATCTTCACTGCCTGGTCTGCAGAGCACCTGCTCAAACAGAGGACAGCACACATTATTCTTGAGTAAAATCAAAAAACTTTGACCAAAGTGAGGATCTCTGAGTGCCTCACCCATCAACAATGAGGTAGGATCTCTGACTTCCACCTGGTGAAGGCTGATCAGTTACCCAGCAGGACTGAGTCACTATAACCAGTTTTTCATCCAAGCCATTCGCCTTCAACTCTACCCACACTGTTCCATTTGGCTGAAAGTTGGTTTTTGGCTCAGAAGCTGTCACGTAGGTGGGTCTTTCAGAGTGAGCCATGGTCAGATTGTAATCCCATTCTCCGGAAGTAATCTGCTTAATTACAGAGCTGGAGGACAGACAGAAAAGTTCAGTCAGCTGTCTCGGATAAGATAACCTGTTCAGTGATACAGTACATACCCCCACACACCTCTGTCTGAGTCTGATGGCAAAGCTTTTCACATCTGGCTGAACGTAATAACAGGAGAAGTCCACCTGGACCTGGACTTTACGGGTGATTATAGCAGATGAGATGTTCTGCATCATAATGGTGTTCGTGTAGACAATATGGCTTTCATTTGCCTACAGGTTCACATAGACAGAGACACATCCTTTTCAGTTCACGTCTCTTTTTAATTTTGAGCAGAAATTTTTGAAAAACTGAATGTCGTTAACACTGCAACCACAGTGAGAACTTTATTACCCACCGTGATCACGGCACCACAGGTGTTACTGCTGTTGAAGCTGAACGTCACCATGTGGGTCAGCTCATCAAATTTACCTTTGCAGGCCTGGTCATTGAGGTGTAAGGCGGAGTAGTCGATGCCTGCGTCCACTAACAAACAGTTAGCCAGATTTACTGAAGCAAATTTCTGTCCACAGACAATCGGATCACCTGAAAACCCATCCCAAGATGTCACATTCACTTTAATTCTGAACACATGACTAATAACCAGGGACTTCTGATATTAAAGTCGTTGTGGCTTTTGTGTCTGTTTTTTCTGTTTAAAAGTAGTCCTGAATTTGACCACAGTGATGGTTATATCTTATTTAATTTTAAATAAGATATAATCAGTATAATCATACCAGTAAATATGCCTGATAAAAGATAAAGTTTACATGATGTCACTTTAATGTTGAAAAATAGCAGCACTGGGTTATTGTTTTCAGCCTCAAACATCTATAAATGTTTTAAGCTTACACCAGTCATTTAACCTTCTAATAAGAGATGAATTGAAACAACTGTGGCTGCAAAGTGACTCACCGAAGCTGCTTGTTGTTTTGTGTTTGTGGGCAAATGAAGCCCTGCAGTAGCAACGTGTTTCTCCGTTTCCACTGCCCTCACCACAGAACTCATGAGCACTGCAGAACTGGTCCTGGCAAAAGGCCCGAGAAGCTGCAAATTCAAGCACAGACACAATCATCCTTAGAACATGATTCAGAAGGAGGTGTTACACTGAAATTTTTATTAATAACTGTCATGCTACAGAATCAGGGCCTGGACTTTAACCCTCAGACATCTCAATAGTTAAGCTCTGGTCTGGCCATGATGTCAAACTTCCTCCAATTTCAACTTTCCCTGCAGGTGAACCAAGTTGTCTGTTACACCTGCACCAGGTTCCTCTCTGGATCACAGATCGTCCACACCCTTTCCAGCCAGTCAATCACAGCAAACTAATCATCCACACCTGTTTCCAATCTACTCACCCTGCCACATACACTCCAGCCATGCACCACAGCAGTTCATCCCCAGATTGCTAATCATCCACACCCGCACCCAATCTCCTCACCCGGCTATATATACTCCAGCACCACATACATTCCCTGACGGACCTGGTCGTTGCATCATGAGAGGACTACGCCTCTTTCCCTTTCCAGCTCCGTGGCTTCAGGATGATCTGTCTGCTCCTCTGTGCCTGCCTGTCGTAAGACCATTCCTTCTGTTATTTGTTTAAATAAAGTCTGTTAATCCTTCTCCTGTCTCCGAGGGGTCCATGCGTAACATTGTCCTGAAGCATTATTTTAAGTTTAACACCATCTACCAATTTCCACCAAGTCACAGGTAAAATCTCAACATGATTGCAGATACAGATACAGGGTAGATACATCTGCTATTCGCATTGACTTGAAAGAACAATACAACAAGATCCTCAGAGTAATTTCTGCATGCATCCTCAGTACTCCGCTGTATCCACTGCATTTCATTCCTACGTTTCTAGCAATAAGAGCTGGAAATGAAAGAACACTTCAGTTCTTTTCTTGTTAATTTAATTTAATGCTAGTAATTTAGACTATTAAGATATATCTTTCACATGTCTAAACCAAAAAATGTTTTATGCATTTGTTCTCATTTATCCAATGAACATACAACGGAAATCTGTAACAATTTCCCCGCAAGGCTCGACACTTATTTTGAACGTGAACGTAGGATATGATCAACTCTCATGAAAGTTCTGAGAACGTGTACGCAGGTTTGACCAAGTGTGGATTTGTGGTGCAGCACAGCGGACCCTGAAAATAATTATTAAACCTTAAACCGTCATCCAAGCATAAGCGGCTACATATGTAGTACCCATAATTAACCCATTTGCAGAAAAACATATTAAAATTGATTCTCACAACAAACAAAATAAAAACTTGCTTTTATAACTTACTGATAGCGCTTGGAGTGATAGCACTGACACACTCAAAAAATGGGAAAATAACAAATACGATAAACAGCTTAAGCCCACAGTGGCAATTATAATACCTCAAATTTAATGAATGGGAGTTGATCTGCTGTTTTGAATAAGCAGACTCCGTACCTCAAAGTTGTACAAGTCCTCTATTTAATCAGTCGGCAATGTTTCCCATGCTATGCACACAAAAATAAAATCCTTTACTGGACAAGTGGAAAGGCTGTAGGTAGGTTACCAGTTTTCTCTTTTGTAGGCTATAAAAAGTGGTTTCATATAGCAGTACCATAATGGAAGTAAACAGACATTTAGCAGTTTGAAAAGTTTTATTCACTTGTTTTTAAGATTTTTATTTTATTTATATTTCCAGGTGCACAAGGTAAAGAATTGTGACTTTTAGTTACCAGGCAAGGGCTATTATCAAAATGAAAAACAAAAGACTTATCGTAGGCATATATATACTACTTACTGAGAATTTTATTCATACAACAAGGCTACTGAATGTCTCTGTTATCCTCTTCTATGTAGTGTTTTTCTGCACGCATTTGACTCTGGTTTTTGGGCAAGGCAAGGCAAATTTATTTGTATAGCACATTTCATGTACAAGACAAGTGCTTTACATAAAACATAAAAACATTACAGCAAGGTGCAGGGGAAGAAAAAATAAATAAAGAAAAACAAAGATTAAAAAAATAAATAAAATTGATTACATAAAAACAGCAGGAAAAAGCTCAGATAACGAAATAAAGTTAAGATTTCAGCATAAAAGAACCAAATGCAGATCTAGATTTCTAAATAAAAACTAGTGAAATGCAGCAGAGAACAGGTGGGTCTTCAACCTTGATTTACATAAACTAAGTGTTTCAGCTGATTTGAGGTTTTCTGGGAGTTTGTTCCAGACATGTGGAGCATAGAAGCTGAATGCAGCTTCTCCATGTCTAGTTTTGACTCTGGGAACTGATAAGAAACTGGATCCAGATGACCTGAGGGTTCTGGTTCTGGTTCAGGGTTTTTAGGCTGCTTTGTCATTTTCCACTTCATAAGTGAGGATTTTGATTTCAGCCTTTCCACCTTTAGTGGAACGTCTCCTCTCCGTGGTTTGACCTCACTAGGCAAGGCCTTTGGACCACGAATAATTAAGGGCATAACTTGTAAATGATGATGGATTTCAGCCGCTGCATTTATCATTGCCCAATCATTTGTATGCTGGGATTGGTCAGATATGAACATTTCATGAATCACACATGGATCCAATCCTAAGATCATTCCTGTGATCAGATGTGCACTCACTTTCTGCAAAATGGCTAAATAAGCTTAGAATCTGGAAAATATGAAAAAATATAAAGGACTGGAGAATGGTTGGAGAAAAGGTGGATAAAGTGTAGAGAAAACCTGGAGAAAAAAAAGAGAAAGTCAGGAGAAAATCTGGATAAAATTTGCAGTAATCTGGATAAAATCTGGAAAAAAATCTGCTGAAAACCTGGAAAAAATTCTAGAAAACAACCAAGAAAAACATGGAAAACAACTGGAGAATATTTGGAGAAAGTGTGGAGAAAATCTGGGAAAACCTTGAAAATAATGCAGGAAATCTGGAGAAAATCTAAAAAAAAAAATCTTAGGAAAGTCTGGAGAAAATCTGGAAAAAGTTCGGAGGAAGTCTGGAGAAAACCTTAAGAAAAAATTGCAAATAATCTGCAGAAAGTCTAGAGAAAATCTGGAGAAATCTGGAAACCATCCAGAGATAGACTGGAGACAATCTGGGAAAAATCTGGGGAAAGTCTAGGGAAATTCTGGAGGAAAAAAAACTGAAGAAAATCTAAAAAAGTCTTAAGAAAATCTCAATAACATTTAAAGAAACTATTGAAAAAATTTTGGAGAAAGACTAGAGAAAGTATGGAAACAGTTTGGATAAAGAATAGAGAAAACATTGAGAAAGTCTGGAGAAAATCTGGAGAAAATGTAGAGACAACCTAATGAAAAAAATGACAAAGTCTTGAAAAAATCGGGAGAAAGTCTGGAAATATTCTTGCAGAAATCTGGAGAAACCTGAAGAAAATCCAGGGAAAGTCTGAACAAAATCTGGAGCAAAGTCTGGAAAAAATCTGGAGAAAGTCTAGGGATAATTTGGAGAAAGTCTGAAGAAAATGTGTAGCAAATTGTGAGAAAGTTTGAAGAACGTCAAGAAAATCTGGAGAATGTCTGGAGAAAATCTTGAGAAAATCTGAAAATGTCCATTAAATGGAATGAAATCAGTATAACAACCTAAATTTGTGTACTGTAAAAATAATGTAATATACTAAATAAGTGTAGACATAGAAAGGGAAAAGTATTATGAGTAGCAGTTTATATCAAGTCACCTTGAAAATGCTGAAAGATACTGAAAGATGGACTTACAGCAGTTGTTCTTTAACCTCCAGTTCTCCACTGTCACATTGTAGTACCTGCAGGTTTGGGAATAAGCCTGCAGAAACTGGCACATGAAGCCATCCACTGCAGGGTAGCTGCACAAATTTTTTATGCAGGCAGTAATGAAGGGCTTTGGATCAACATACGTGTTGCAAGCAGTGAATGGCGCCTGAATGAGGAGATTACACCTGTCCCAGAAAAGAACATTTAAACATGGAAGACTAATTCATGAGGGAAGCTAGGCTTACATGAATGTGCGTGGCAAACTGAAAGCATGTAGAATGTATCTTAATTCTACTATTTATGTTATTTACCTTTCAGTGGCAGCGTGGCAGTCAACCGAACTGTCAGCAGTGTCTTCATATTGTATCTCACAGCTATGAAGCAGCAACAACCATAAAGTTAAATACACATATTTCCTATTAAAGCAGAGAGAAGGTTTGTGTTTAAACTCTTACTCAGTAGCACTGTGTTCTAAGAGTTTATCATCACACAAGGTCCCATAGGAATCATCACACAAACCGTGGACTGTTCCTTCACTTGAACCTGGAAAGTTTGACGAGAGGATGTGTATTAGGGAAAATCCTTCCCAACATCAAACACCAATAAACCTTCAAACAAAAAGGAAGACATAGAGTTACTCAGTGTATACAATTTTACTTGCAAAGAGCGTGTGTATGATACAAGTATGATCGGCACACCTAATTGTTTTACACATTACAAGGTATTTTAAAGGGAGGTTCACGAAGTCCTTCCCTCAAACATTTCAGCATTGCACAATATTGAGGTTTCACCATTTTCCACTAAAGACATGAGGAATTAGAGGCGTGGGTCGGTCAGTGGCTGGTCTCCTTCTTGCACGATTGCGTTGTGGTTCTTCTTTTATCTCTTCCACAGCATTGACCTTCTGTACCAGACTCAAGCATGAAACCAGCATACATGCACAAAAATGCTGCTGAGTACTTTTTCTAAATCTTGATACATAAAATGTGATGATTGGTACATAATGTAATGAAGGATATATGAAAACATAATAATGAATTATATATATGATTTTTCTTACATTTCCCTCCTATCATTCAACACATTTGTCAACATTCATTTCTTCTTTTGATTTTCTTTGAATGCATCATTAAATTATCATTTTCATAAATTTGTGATCTGAAAGCCTAAATAGAATTTTTAGCATCATCATAATTATTGTAGGTGCTTTTCAGGAGTTTCAGATAAATTTCACCATGTTCATGGAGCAGTACTTTGATTACTGATCCAGACACCGTCTTAGTGACCATACTGTGAAGACAAGGTATTATGCATGAAACAACAGGGTAAAGAGCTGAAATATTATCCCAGGTGAGTTAAAAATTTTGCAAGGATATATTGCCAGGAGTTCATGGTCAGCCAGCTCCACAGGTTCTCTCCCACAATGTGGTCGTTGTCCACTGCTTCCCTAAGAGCTTTTTAAGATTTGCAATAGCTTGGGAAATAACCCTCATCTCTACCCTCATCATTAGCAGGGATAAAACCACAACACGAAGAGCCGACCTCAGCACACACACCTACTTTTAAGTGGAAAATTAAATCTTGTTTATGGGACAGCTAAGTGAAAATACTACATGTATTTTTCCAGTGTTAGGGTCGGTTATCATAACCTGTTGCATTAGTTTCTTCTTTTGCTGGCCTGAAGTGCTGTGTTTACTACTGTACGTGTTGCTCCTGAGTCCCACAGGAAAGTTAATGGCTGGCCTGAAACCCAAATTGCTATTTGTGTTTTCTCATCTGCTGAAAAAAGGATCACTTCTAAATTCAAACCGTCCTCTTCTACTTCCCTTGAACCCTCGTCACTTCCTGTTTCCTTTTTCGTTTCCTCTAGTCATGCTTGTTTTGAGTCAGGGCTGTCTCGTGACCAGTATTCTAAATTTCCACAATTATAACACCTGTCTCCCTCTGCAGCGTCTTTTCTACTATTTTGCCATTCACCACATCCTCTCTGTCCTCGTCCTCTGCCCCTGAACCTGCCTTGACCTCGACCTCTTGCTCCATCTCTCGTAGCTTCCCCATCTTCCACTACAAAAACAGCCTGGGTTTTTTTTACCTTCCTTTTTCTGTCATTAATTACTATTTCTGCATGTTTAGCATAATCTAGGTAATGCTGTAGGGTTCCTGATGCAAAATCTATCATGTGTTTTTCAACAAATCCTTTGATTGGGGGCAAACTGCCTGAATGAATGGTATTCTTCAACTGCGTCCTGGTTTGCTTCTGGAGTTAACCCACTAAGAATGTGAAATATTCCCTCCAGCCTCCTGTAGTAGTCCTAAAATACTTTCTTTCTCATTTTGTGTGGTCTTATTTATGATAGTCAGTCTATTTTACAAGTCCATTTTGTTGTTATGCATTTAAGTAGGTTTGTCACCCTATGACTGAGTGTGTCATTCCCTGGAGGTAAAACAGCACCCTGTCCATCTCTGGGGTTCCAGCCCCCTCTTACATGTACCCAGTAGGGTCCTAGAGCTTTCCCAAGAGCAGTCTCAACCTCCAGACTGTTTAGTCTGTAACTGTCATTTCTTTGTAATATTTTTCTGGGTCTGTCTTTGTCAGTCAGTCCTGCTACAGCTTCAGTCACCTCTCTCCATCTCTATCCATCCATGCTCTAAAAATTGTATTTGGTTGTACATTATTCCCTTCACCCTGTCCTGCCCTAGTGTTTGCTAATTCAATCATCAGAAATTGGTCAGTTTCTTCTTCTGCCTCAGTCATTGGTCCTCTAAATGTAGGGGACCAGCCAGAAAAATTATAATATTTTTAAGGGAATATGGCCTTAAACTATTTCTCATGTTATCTGCAAGGTGAAAGCTGTGTTTGGTACAATGGCTGACCATAAGAACTGTGTTACTTTACCCACAATAATGATGAGTGAGAGGTAAGGAGTCTATGCATACCTGTCATGTGGATTAAAGCTGTGTAGCCATCAAAGAAGACAGAAATTGTGTAGCTACAAGCAGATATCTTCACAGTCACACCTGTCTGGTCTTTAGAGATCTCCACGCCATGGAACACCTGCACCATGGCACTGAGCATCAGGACTCTGTCGTTTAACTTTATCACAGGAGAAAAGAGGGAACATTTCAATCAATTTTGTATGAATAATGTTTTCTATACTTTTTTTTCATAATTTTGTGTGCTGTAAAGTTTTATTTTCACATTAACATGTTGTTAACGTGCCTTGTCAAATAAATGATTAAATGTTAAGAAACACATGATTTAATGAGGCAGATAGAATGATGTGCCACAGAGCTTCATACCACTAATTTGATCTCTCTTGGCTGATTGAGAAACTAATAATTTGTTATCGTACAGTTTTTCAAGCTATACATGGATCAGCCCTAAAATGCATATTGACACATGTATGCCCACTTTACTTTAAAGCTACCAAACTTTGGCAAATTTTGTCATTCTCAACCAATATATTTAAGTAGGAGAAAGGAAAAACTTAAATAAATAAATAAATAAAAGTAGTTATTCCACGTAATTATAATGAAGCTTATGTGCAATAACTCACCTTTACCATACCACTTGAACACTGCAATATTCTTTTTATATCAAAATACCTTACTCGCAACTTCTTAATTAAATTATTTTAAATAAAAAAATAAATTAAATACTTTTTCTCCCTCCTAATTTAATATACTGGTTGCATTTTTTCATGTTTTCCTCTTCAACCTAGCCTAACTATCAATCCTGTGGATTGTAATTTTCTTCGCTCATGTTAAACGTGTTTAACAACCAAAGAATCTTGAAAAGTATTTCCCTGCTCATTTAAAAGCAGGTTTATGTTGTCCCTTACACATGATGTACATATAAATAAATGAATGCAGTGAGTAATCAACCAAAGGACACAAGCAAGATCTGCGAGCAGAAAGCTACAGTCTGGATTCTGTGTATGTTGCTTTACCTACACACCATAACACAGGTGTTTCTGTTCCTTAATTAAGCACTCATAGATGGGGCCGCATTGAAGGCTGAGATTACTGAGTGGTCCATGGCCCTCTACATCAGTGGTTCTCAACCCTGGGTTCCTGAACCCCTAAGATGTTCCCAAAGAGCACAGGGTGTAAGTGAGGTTTTAACTGTACACATCCTGTGTGATTTATAAAATAAAGTCCACACAGAGACAAGTTCAGATTTTTAATGTCTGGAAATTGCAATCGCATGGAGCCAGCGTTTTGGAGCCTGAAAACTTTAGAAACCAGGTCCTAAAGTGAATAAATGGGGATTTTTACTGGAATTTTTGACAGGAAGCCAGTGTAAAGATCTGAGGACTGGAGTTCTAGGATCTACTTTCCTGGTCTTAGTGAGGACTGGAATTCTAGGCTCTACTTTCCTGGTCTTAGTGAGGACCGGAGCAGCAGCGTTCTGGACTAACTGCAGCTGTCTGATGGACTTTTTAGGGAGACCTGTGAGGACAGCATTACAGTAGTCCAGTCTACTAAAGATAAATGCATGGACCAGTTTTTCTAAATCCTGCTGAGCCATCAGTCCTTTAATCCTCCAAATGTTCTTTAAGTGATTACAAGCCAACTTCACAACTGTCTTAAAATAACTGCTAAAATCCAGGTCTGAGTCCAGGACTACTCCCAGATTTCCGGCTTGGTTGTTAGTTTTGAACTTAGATGTTTGAAGCAGAGTACTGACTTTTAATTGTTTTTCCTTGGTGCCAAAAACTATTATTTCAGTTTTGTCTTCATTTAACTGAAGGAAGTTCTGGCACATCTAATCTTTAATTTGATCAATGCAGTTGATCAGAGTTTGGATTGGACTGTATTCTCCTGGTGAGATGGTTATGTAGATGTGTGTGTCATCAGCATAACTGTGGTAACATATTTAGTTGTTTTTCACAATTTGAGCGAGTGGCAGCATGTAGATGTTGAACAGCAGTGGCCCCAGAATGGAGCCATCGGGAACTCCACAGGTTATTTTCATTTGCTCGGATTTATGGTTACCTACTTTGTGTCTATACACAAAGTAGCTCTCTTTTTGGCAGCGATCACTTTCACCTTGGTGGGAGCAGTTACATCAATAATGCTGTGTCTATACACAAAGTAGCTTCTGTCTTTTGAATAGGACTCAAACCAATTAATTGCAGTGCTAGAAAGTCCTACCCAGTTTTTCAACTGGTCAATAAGATGCTCTGGTTAACTGTGTCAAATGCAGCACTGAGATCCAGCAGTACCAGGACTGAAATGCTTCCACTATCTGTGCTCAGGCGGATGTCATTAAAGACCTTAACTAGAGCATCTCAGTGCTGTGGTGCGGCTGAAAACCTGACTGGTAGACATCAGAAAAGTTTAGTGTCAGGAAGTTGTGTAGCTGTTAAAAGACATCTTTTTCTATAATCTTACTAAGAAATGGGAAGGTTTGATGTCGGCCTGTAGCTGCTCATGAGTGACGAGTCTAGGTTTTTCTTTTTCAGAAAACACCTGAAAGCAGAGACATGTTTACAACCTGTAAGAAGGCTATGAAACATCTTAAAAAAAACCCGGTTGGCAGGGCGTTAAGACAGCAGGTGGTGGTTTTCAGATGGCAAATGATCTCATCCAGGTTTTAGAACTGATTGAAGAAAATGTTCATGTTTCAGACAGTCGTGCAGCTCTGGTGGATGTTGTCACCAGAGCTGCACGACTGTCCGCCCCTCAATTTTATCAGTTTTTTTTTTTTTTTTATATATAAAATGGTTGCAGCAGAATGATGGTGTGGCTGTTGTGTTATGCTGAAAAAATTTTCTTGTCAAGGGGAAATTTATGGGTATGAAGCTCCTCTTGATAATCTGATTATTTTATATACATACTGTACTGTATATTATTATAAGTGCGTCTGATGTAATCAGGAGAAAGCAGTTTTATTAACATGAAGAGACGTTTTCTGTCTGGCACTTAAGAAAGAAGAAAAAGAACCAACATTTCTTTTTGTCTGTCAAAACCCATGCAGATGGGTTTTTACAAACCTGAAGCATAAACTGGGCCTTCTTTTGCCTCTGGTTCGGGGAAAATTGGGCACTGCAAGAGGAAACTTAGTTTTGGAATCTGTGAAATGTGAGCTTTCAGTAGAGGAGTCACTTGTCCATGTTCATGCCGTTGGGTTGACACGGGGCCACAAATTTTGTTTAGAAATTTTTTCAGACTTTGTGTATCTGGTCTTTTAATTGTTTGCTGTCTTAACTGTGTTTGGTGGTCAGAGAAATGGTTTTACTGAGCTGTTCGCTGAAATTCTGGACTTTCTGTGGATACCACACATGTTTATAGTTACATTTACAGACCTGACGCTACACCCGTAAAACCGGATGATAACCCTTTTACTTCTGGTAGCGAAGGGTGCAGGCGAAAGAGTTGAAGCTAAACAGTCAAGCTAAGAATACAAAGTTAGACAATTTATAGGATTTATAATAACAATTATATAGACAAAGTTAGACAATTTATATAGAAATCTGGATAATGAAGCACTAAAGGTGCATGGATGGAAGTTATTGTGCATATTGTGAATATTTCTCTCTTCTCACCATCTAGAAGCTGTGAGATTCTAATCCTGCTTTCTGTCTGTTCATCTGATGGCCGATACTCATCAGATATTGTTCCTTCTGTGTTTAGAAGGAAGCAGCTTCACAGCTTTAAATTCATTCTTCCGGCTTCGGTCTTCCTCTGCCTCCTTCAGTCCGGACGCATGGCCGTTCCTGTGGTGGCCTGTCCTGGTTCTGTTCTTTGTGTTGGCTGCTAGTTGCCCGTGGCTTGGGGCCCACTCGGTCTGCCTCTGATCCTTGAAGGGGGCACTGTTGCATCAGCATAACTCACCCCTAATGTTTAGTGCACACACTTACATATACATCCACACACTTGCACACAGACACAAGCGGACACACACCCACACACAAATACGAGTTGCTGTTTGTTGCTCTTCATGGTTTTTACAGTTTTTCTTCTCACAGGTACCCATATAGATGGCCTGTTGTGTTCTTTACAGGTGTAGCAGCTGTGTGGTTTCTCTGTTTATGTTTGATTGTGGTTGTTGTGATTTGTTTTCTAACTTTTGTTTGTTGTTCCTCTTCCTATATCTTCTCTTCCTATTCCTCCTCTATCCACCTTTTTCCTTCTGCTGTTTCTCTGGTCCGGTCCAGCAGTTATATATCCAGCTAGCTGCATACGAGCTACATATCCAAATTGCTCTTCTTGGCAAAATTAATTTGTTCAGCACAATATGGCAGCCAGATCAGGATTCTGCTGTCATGATGCTGGATGAGACATGTAAAAAAAAAAAAAAAAAAAAAAAAATCTGTGATCTGCACTTGTTTGATGGTACAATGGCATCTATTACTTACATTTCCAGAGCAGTCACTGCCCAGCAGTGTCCCGAGGCTGAGAAACTGCACTATACAACTTCTTCACTATACAACTTCTTCTTCACCCCGGACCCGGGAGAGTTTCGCTTTACGCTAGCAAACACATATAAACACACCGGCTGCTTTGAACATGCAGTGTGGCTGATTCAGCAAATCAGTCCATTGACTGGTGAAAAGAATCATTCCTTCCTGTGCAACTCTGCAATAAGCACAAAGCAGTACAGCTCCATGTTTAAATAAACAACGGATTTTTTGTTGTTTAAACTCACATGCCACAAAAAGACAACACAAACTGCTGAATGTCCTATCCTCCTTTGTTTCTGTGTCATGTTCTTCTTCGTTATATTTCGTGGAAGGTGTTGCGCTGCTATGACATCACACTGTTACAAAGCTGACACATCCATGTCTATCTATCTAATACCCCACCTACCAGGTATGGGTACGGTTTCTGTGGAAGTGCAACAGAAATCAGGGTTTACTGAACCAAACCACACCAGACCGTCCCATACCGACCTGCACCTGCTTGTGGAAATGGGGCTTCAACAGGAAGGAAAACCCAGAGAAACAGAGGCGTCTGTTCACCTACCAGGACTCTGCCTCCTTGTTCCAGTGAAATCTGAACACCTTCCGTATCCAGATGTAATACAACTCGCTCCAGAAAACTTCTGTCAATTCTCCGTCTCTCCTGGAAGAAGCCCAATACCTGGAAACCTGGGATAAATGAGGACCTGAGCAGAGTGTATGCACAGCGATCAGGGACAAAGTGAACTCTGCCGATAAAGTCGATGACGGTTGAGCCGGTCACGGAGCACACAGTGTTCATGATGCAGCTGCAGGAGGATAATAACACAGTCAATGTCACGAAACAGCAAAATACCAGAAAACTTTAATAGACAACACGAAACAAAGACAGAATATTTATTATTCATATTTTTATAACTGCACATATTGCTATAATGGATTGTACTAATACAGTGTTTTTTTGGTCACATGTTGCCCACTTAAAGCACTTTAACACAACATGTCACATTTACCCATACAGCACAGACTAATCCATCTATCACTTACAATTATACACACTATCACATTCAGTGTCTTGCACTTCAGCATGTAGTCAGTGGAAGCTTGGAATTGATCCACCAACTTTCCAGTTGGCAAACAACTGCTCTTCCTTCTGAGCTACAGCTACCCCGGTCTTGTTGCACTTTTATATGCAGCTTACCAGCGTTAATGAAGGTTACAGACTGTAATGTGTAATGAAGAATGTGGTTTTACTACTAAACCAGAAACAGGATAATGTTGCTGTGTTTTTGTGTCAGATCAGAGAGGACTGTGTTTATAAATCTTCACAGCAGCAAAGGATTGAAACAGATAAGAAATCTGTCTTCATGAGGCTTTTCTTAACTGTGGGACAGAGTTCCATTTCTTTAGAGCTTTACCTGCCATCACCATGGCAACGCTCCATACGTCCACAGTAACTTATGGAATCAGCAACTCCACTCATATGACAGGTCACAGTGGAGCAGATGGTTGGATCCTTTACTTTTGTATTTAACTTGTAAACACCTCCTAGGGAGCAAGAAAAGTGTTTATTATAGAAGTCAGACTTCACTCACTACATTAAAAAGGTTTTTTCAAATATAAAATTTTTCCTTTTTCTCACCTGAGAGCCTGCATCCACTCATGTTTTTGACGACACCTTTCCTGGTCTTCGATGACAGGAATTTCTGTTTAGAAACTGTGAGCCCGTTTACCTGCAAATCAGCCACCTGGAAAAAGTTCAAATTACAAATAAAAAATGTGTGAAAAATATCTCCAGGGACCTGTTTCACAAAAGTAGAATAAGAGGAGATAGCAGGGCTTGACCTATGACCTATCTCACCAGAGCATCCTGGCCTAACTGAACGCCAAACTAGGCTAAGAAGGAGCGACTAAGTCCATCCAGGTGTAAGATATATACTGGAGTAGTCTAGCACAGAATAAATCCGCATGGTAACTGATATTAAGGTTGCAAGATATAAGGAAAACATGTGATATGTGATAACACTGTTGAAAGTTGTGATGATGATATGACCTGTGATAAATAAAATAAATAAAGCTGCTGCTATTATGTTTTCTCATACGCAGCTCCACTGGCAAAACTCTCATGCACAGACATTTGCTAAACTCTATTACTTGTGCATAGTTAGTTAAAACACTAGTAGCGTGCTTTAGGCTGGCAGGCTCAGCTAGCCCGGGGGGTACATTGTTCAATGACAGTATCCATCTTTCCAAAGGGAAAGATCTCAGACTCGCCCCTTTGAGCACATATTCGCTAAAAAGTGGAGTAAGCAAGCGAGAGAAGAGAAAGAATTTTCTCATTGTTGAGCCTCATAAACAGGCTATAAAGACACGTATGACTGTTAGAAAATCTTTAGAAAGTGAATTTTGCACATTATACGACATTTTAATAAAGTTAATTTGGTCAGCAACACAAACACAATGTAATATGGTGTCAGTCAGCCTAAAGACGAGATAAAATCCAACATCGTTTGCAAAAGTTTAAACATGTTTCTTTATTAACTTTTGATAAACTATAAAAGAGATTGAATAATATTCCAGTGTGGATTGTCAAAAGCAGTTTCTGTCAGATGAAGCAGAGTTTTAGACATTAACGAACTGATGACTAATATAAACAACAGAATAATTTAGATAACGCCAGATAAGATCATCAGTAATGGTGGACCACTGTCTAACGTCATCAGTCCAGATATCCACAGCGCAGTCTTTGTCAGCAGATACGAGGTAATTAGGACTCACAATAAAGGCAGCGCCTTGACACAAAATGTCGGGGGATTCGTCTATAGCTCATTGCACTGTAGGTGGAAGTCAGGACAGGCTGTCATGTTTTTTACCTTTCTGTGGCCAACATCTGAGCACAGTCCACATTTTCTGTGCCTCATGTGGAAGAAATGTACTGTTTTTGGCTGAAGCTGAAAGTAACAGTAAATAGACTTGACTATGTGTATTTACATTTTCTTGACTACAAGGATCCAGTACACCACCGTTTGTCATCAATACTGCTGTTCTTCACATTATTTACAATATAGAATAGAAATACTTTATTAATCCCTTCAGAGAGCCCTCAGGGAAATTTGGGTACCAGTAGCAATACAACACCAACAGTAAAGCAGGACAAACACAAGACACAATATATACAGGTACAAAGCAAATAGAGGCAAATAGAATGCAATAAATATAACAATAATAACAATAAGATACGTTAAATAAAACAATATAAACAAGCATTGCACACAGTAGAGGTGGTACAGATTCCCAGTTTACTATTGCACGTATAAGTTATTGCAGCTGTTTGTATGGGTTATTGTGCATGTGTTGTATCAGGCGGACTGCACACCTCCCTCTCCCCCCTCCTTCTCCCCCTCCTGCCTAATGCAGAGTTAAACAGTTTGATGGCTCGGGGGACAAAGGAGTCTCTGAGCCGGTTGGTCCTACTCTTGGGGAGGAGCAGCCTGTTACTGGTCAGGATTCTCTGTGCACTGATGACAGTGTGCAGAGGGTGACTGGCATCATTCACAATAGCCAGTAGTTTTTTAGTGTTCTCCTCTCTGCCACTGTCACCAGGGAGTCCAGCTTCATGCCAACCACAGAGCCTGCCCGTCTGATGAGTTTTTCCAGCCTGTTAGCACACCTTTTTGTCATGTTACCCCCCAGCAGACAACAGCATAAAAAAGCGTACTAGCCACCACAGACTGATAGAACATCCACAGGAGTTTCCTGCAGATGTTAAAAGATCTCAGTCTTCGCAGGAAGTACAGACGGCTTTGTCCCTTCTTGTACATCATTGTCCATTGTACATCTTGTACATCATCATCATGTATCATTGTCCAGACAAAAAAAAAAAAAAAACACTCTCCTCTTGAAGTTGTATGTGCTTAAGAGACCAGGTGGGCATGATGGCTACCGTTTGATGTGGCAAACATTGCGGCAGAAATATTCTGACAGTAAAACAGGATGATGTCATGGCTATAATGAGAGGGCTTGATCCTTTAGGAACTGAACTTCGTGTAAGACTGACATTTGTAAGAAGAGTTTACAGCTCAAGCGGACCAAACCATGTCTGGCACGTTAATGGTTATGACTTATTAAAACCATTTGGTTTGGCCATCAACGGTTGTATTGATGGCTTCTCACCCAACTACTGTGGTAGTTGTGTGGCCCGAGCAACAATGACCCTGTGATCATTGCACAAAACAACCTGCGCTGTGGAATCCTACCAAAGCGGCTCTGCACAGACTGTGGAACTGAAAATGGCACAATGGTTGCAATCCATTGTGCACTAAGGTCAACACACACGGATGATTTTGCTGGGGCTGCCAGTCATATGTATGATTCTTCAACCACAAACCAGCGAACTGAAAGCTGGTGGTCATACTTGCGAAAACACAGGTGTGGTCCTCAACAACTGAAGTATTTTTTTAATGTGTTGGAACCCTGCCTTGCCTCCTCTGAAACAGACATTAGGATTTACAGTCGTTAATCTAGTATGAATACTTATGATGAAGCATTTATTTCCTCTCCACTGATTTGATCAGAATCTGGTAGATTTTTTTATTCAGGATAAACTTTTTGTGGCACTGCAGATTTACAGCATTCATTCAGGGTGATCATTGAAATGTTAATTTTTGAATCCTATAAAATGTAAATGAATCACCTAAAACCCTGTTTCTTAATCCTGGTCCTCAAGGCTCCTGCCCTGCATGTTTTATGTGTTTCACGGCAGGTGTGTTCAAGCAGGGAAACATCTGAAAAATGCCGGACAGAGCTCTAACTTAAGTCTGTGTGCAGGTCTCAATTCTGGATGGACCTGATGAACGACCTGAGGGAGAGAAATCTGTTCAGTGGCAGTCATGAGGACCAATGCCTAGTGAGGTTTGTGTTCATGAGTGTCCTTCAGCAGGACCTCGATGAATGCCGAGAAAAATGGAACACACAGCATCAGACCTGCTAAACTGTCTGGCTGTCCATCTGGCAAACCAAACGCCATGTATGACCTGCCTCACTGGGAAATTTCCTTTTCCCAAACACTTATCAAATTAAACTCTGAAAATGTGATTAGTTCTTGACTGTGAAAGATTATGTCAAAATGTTTTCACCTGGACTAATAATCTTTATGAATCTCAGCTGTAAATGTTTATTTACATACTTGATGCACAAATTTGAAAACAGTTTCAAATACAACCACAAAACACTTTTGCTGCCCAAACACAAATAATTACAGCATACCACTTGGCTGAAAACAAGATAATGTCAATGAGATCTAATGTGCATATTTTACTCCCAGGTTTGGTGGAACCAAGTGTGGGTTCTCTGTCTCACGGGAGGAACTGTGCCAGTTTATGGACAAGTCATCATACAGCGACGACCATCTCCAGGCACACTTTGAGGGCCTACAGAGACAGAGTGATCTGAGACAGCCATTAACCTGGGAGTCCTGTGTGGAAAACTATATCAGACTGAAGAATATGGCTGATTTGTAATGAAATGTGAGTCAGAGTTTCGCACAAGTTGAAAATGGAGGTACTAACTGCCTTAAAAGGTTGAAAGGAAAGAACCTTTAGGCTCTATTAGTCTAGTCAAAAGCCTGGGGAATTTTTTTATTCCAAAGTCCATGTCGTTCTGAAACTGTTTGTACATTTTTGAGAGACCAGTTGTTTTTCCGGGGAAGGGGAATATTGAGCTTAGTATTTAAATGTATTTCAAGAAATGAGTTTCAATACAAAGGCCATCAGTAGTAGATAATGTGATGGAAACATTTAAAACCTTCTGTTTCAAGAAGATAATCTCTCCAGAATCCTAGAACTTTGGTTTCTTTTCTGCCTTTTCGCTCAGTTGGCTCTCAAAGATTTCTCCAACTTTTGCAGATGTGAGCTGTTCCTCGCTTGCACACAAAAAGGCCTGAAGACAGATGCATGCTGCTCCAAAGAATGAATGACATCCAAAGCTGAAAGTCCATCCTTGAATCTAGAAAACATTTAGAACAACTATTACATCTAGGATCCTAATAACAATGGCAGCATCTTAAGGAGCAGGCCCTTATCTTATTTGTTAATCCAGTCAATGTAAAACCAGTCAGCATTTACAAGCAGTCAAAAACAAGTCCAGCACTTTTAGTAAAACCATATTAACCCAAATACAGGATGACTTTTTCATTCTCAATAGCAGAGGGTGGTGTCGCTCACAGCAACGGTGGCAAGGGGTAGAAGATGGAGAAACAGAAACCGGAGAAAACAAGATAAAAAAAAGGGCTAGTAGTAGTTAACGAACAACTGAGGTGGAGTTATGATGCCAATTTTCACATAATGGTTTTTGATGCTGCAGAGACATTCAAGCACCGCCAAGAATAACAGAAATGAAGTATAGCATCAGAGGACAGCATGCACAAAAAGACGGAGTCATGATCATCTAATGTTTGGGTCCATACAGTATTATTATAACTACCAATTTGTTGTTAGCTGTTAACTTAAATATTAATCCATTCTACATAGACAAAGATATATTAAATGTCAATTACTTTATGACTCAACTGAAAATGAAATTCTCTTTAAAATTATGCAGAGGTGTTACCTTTGTATTGGGAAATGGTTGCAATAAATGATGTACCACTGCATGAAATCCTTTATGGTGTTATTTTTGCCATCCACTCAGCCAGGATACTGTAAGCAACCAGCAGTCTGCAGCAAGCTGGAATATCTGTCAGTTGGTGCATGTAATGGATATTGAGGGTAGACAATATTTACCATGAACATTACAAACAACATTTAAATCCACCTTAAAGTTAAAAATAGATGATATATAGAAAATATTACAATTGTGTTTATTTCAAATGTGCACGAAGCAAATCTTGAGTTGCATTCAAAGATCCAAGAAGCAACAACACCATTAGAAACAACAAAATGCAACAAGGCATAGTTTTTATAGTTCAATCGGAAAGTAACTAGATAAAAATGTTCATTTTTAAAAGGATTCCAATTGCTTGGAATTGTGGGTACGTAATTTTTCCCCCCTTTGTAAGGCTGGGATTAATTAATGTATGTACTACTGTATATGCATTAAACAGGGTAAAAAGTACGTGAGAGTTGCAGATAAAGAGATTACAGGGACCTAGAGTCCAGAACTAGTCTCAGGTGCTAAGAAGACATGATACTAAAGGTACTGGTTGAATTTTTCATGTGAGAAACAGTGTTTAGTGGGAGGGAGAAGCAGGTTTGATATGAATTAGCACAGTCGAGTTAACCTCTCCTTAATGTAGGCATGATGAGAGAATTCATCATACAGTGTGAAGGGTAGCAGACAATATAAAAAATTATGTTAATGGAATGAAATAGGACGCTGGAATTGTGGCAATGTGTAGTGGTGTTAACATCAGGTTTAAAGGAATCGGTAACACAAAATTTCATGATCTACTGACCTAGCTATACCTCAAGCCGGCAAGCTCTCATGGTATCATCAGTTATATCTTCCAACTTGGCTTCAATGTCAGTGTTTATTCTTCCTGTCAGGTGCTGGAAGAGCATCTCAGACAAGAATCCAGGGCCCTGGTCACCGAGAACTATAGAAGTTGCAATCATCCTTCCTACATGGAAGTATTCATCATCTCTTGCAGCTGTTGACATATAAATACCACATTAACTAACAGTTGTCACATTAGGAGGAAGGAAGTGTAAGGGGATTTTATTTTAGCTTGAATCCTAAACACAAGATTTCCTTGTGGAAAAGTAACAAACTCAGAATCGTCTCCTTTTTTGGCTCGGCACCTGCGCGGTTTTTGGACGTGGATTTGTTGTGTTTTACTCATGCAAAATGTTGTCTGTTCTTATTATCTGGACTGTCCCACACCTGCATACAACACACATAATGGATGACCAATTAGATTAAATTAGTATAAATTTAATTGAGTTCAGCAGAATTGTTGTGATTGATGCAAACTGACCACAGTGTCAGAAAGTGGCCTCTCTGCAGATGGCAAATTAACTTGGGCCACACTGTCATCTTCACTTGACTGTCCATCATAACCTTGGAAAAACAATGTTGTCATTATCAAGTCTTACCTGTAATCAAAAGTTAAATGCTCAGTTTCTATATATCAAATATGTTTAAATGTTAGATTGAAGTGGTTTCTGTACATAACTGTTGACTTTTCTATGCCTCCTCATTTTAGAACTTTTCACTGCGGCACAACAGACCAACGTCTTTACTTTGACAAACTGTTTCAAGGTTTTTTCTGATATTTATATTGTGTTACTTGCAACCTATGCCACCAGTCAAAGGAGAAGGTGTAATAAACCATAGGTGGATTTGATCTGGAACAGAATACAAGACACAAATAGAAAACTGTGATATATTTAAATCTAGAATAAAATAAAGAGTGGACCTTAAAACAACTTCTGCGATGTTCAGTGTAAATACTCTTTTGTGATTGGCTAACAGGTGCATGTTAAGACTGTCTCACACATATGAAACCTAGATGGTTAGGGTTTACAAGGTGCAACCACTCATTTTCATGTCAGGTGGTTGTTCACCTCCAAGGTGGGCCTTAAACATACAAATTCTGGATTATCCCTGTGGTGGAAATTATGTAAAAGCACTGTTTGCAATATCCTCAGCTGTACAAATGCACAGTAATCCTCTGGTAGGCTTTTCCAACTGCCTCTTCGTATTTCTCACAGAGAAAGGGATGTCTGTTCCTGGAATGTTTATAACCTCCTTAGCATCAGGGTACAACAAAGCGGGGACAGCATCTTCCATGTCCTGGTTAAAATCTTTCAGCTTCCTTGTGGCAGCAGCCAGCAGCTGTTCGGATGACCACTCAGGTTGAATATCAAGCGGAAGTGACTTTCCTCTAACAGGTTTCAGGGAGTCGCCATTCATACTCAATCCTACATAAATCTAAAGAAATGGAAGAACAAAGAAATAAATAACATTTAACTTATTGATACAATCTGTTATTTTACAGTATATGAATGTTCGTTGGTCAACAAGTGTGTGAATATACCTTCACTTTTTCTGTTCCTTCTGAGACTTAAGACTTGTCTTTGTAAATAATGTCTTTCTCTCCCTCTCTCTTTTTCCCTAAATTTGAGAAAAGACTCAGCAAGCATCAGCCTCAACTAGATTTTTAAGCCTGAGCTGATGTCATCTTGTAAAAAAATTTCATACGCTCACAAGCCCTTGGTTACTATAGCTAACCGATTAGGACAACACCTGGAGGGCTATATCAGTTTCAGACAGTTAAGAACTTAAAGACAGCTAAACTGAGGGGCTGCATCGAGAGCCAATGCAAAATAGGTAAAGATTAAAATCAAAACAAAGATTCATGCAAAACTCTCGTAGAGGATAAACTAGAGCAGGGAAATTTGACCTTACTAAAATATTCATCATTAAACTTCACTGCAGGTATTTTAGAACACCTTATAACTAAATCAAGCAAACAACATTGTGCCAAAATATATTTGTAACGAAGTCTCATACTAGCTAACTTTTCTAAAGAAAAAAAAACAAACTATTTACCTGTACTAGTGCTTGGCTGTGCACTGGGATGTCCACTCCTGGTGGCCATCTTGACAGGAATGTTGTTTGCAGCATCTTTTAGAAAAGAAATATTTCTCCCACACACACAACAAAAGGCCGGGTGTTACAGTCTGTCCTGCCACTCCTCCAGTCACTCCTCACTTCCCTGATCCTCCACACCATTTCCTCATCCACTCATCAGCATTATCCCAACCTGTCACACCTGTTCCCCATTGATGTACTGTGCAGCCCTAACTGTTATGTTACTGCTTTTGTGAAAGTGAATGAAATATAAATTCAGTCAGGATAACCAGGAAATCCTAGCTTAATCCCATTGCTGAATTTGGTGAAACAACCCTCTGGTGTGTCACAGATTCAGAAACAAGCAGCGGATGTCATGTAGATTTGAACATTTCCCTAAACAAACTACAGTATGTTGTTACACTTTCCACCTGTCAACATGTGGATGTTGTTCTCAAATATTTCTTTTTCTTCAATGACAGTCCACAAACTCTCAAGGAAATAGTTATGAGATGTCAAATAAATGAAGCACATATCAGCAGTTCCATGTTGATATGATGAGAAGAGTCTGTGTACATTCAGGCAGTTTGTTTTAGAAAAAAATAATAATAATAAATAAAATGCTATTTATACACCATAAGAAAAGATTCCTATTTTCATTTCCCAAACCAAAATCAGAAAGAAGATAAAAGACTGTTAACTGTTTTCTGATTTTGTACAAAAACCAAAAATGGAACAAAAATGGATAACGAGCATTTGTACAGTGGCTTTACCCGGAAGTCCTCTCTGCTCAGTGTCGACCGCGTCTAAAACTGTGATGAATTTATTCAGTAATCGTAACACACACTGTAATAACCTGGGATATCAAAAATCAGGAGGAGATACTTGACCTTCTCAGTCTTTATTCCTGAAGAGTTTCACATCCTGACAGGTCTTCTGAAAAACCTCACAACTAAGGCGCTGTCTCCCCTCAGTGGTCATGAAGTGTAATTACAGTGGTCACTTCATTTCATATACAGAATGAAAGACACTGCCTGGCCAAACAAAAAAGTTGGCACCTGGAAATTAGTACAAGGTTCCTACTGGATAATTACTGCATTGGTGATTTTACTGTATTTCAGCTGGCAATAATTTATTTAGTCCCAACTGATGCAATGCGTAGCTTCTCATTTCCTAAACAACCATGTAAAAAGACATCCTCTGGTCTTGGAAAAGATGTTAGTTTGTTTGAGAGGGGGCAAATTATTGGCATCAAGCAGAGAAAACATCTAAGGAGAAGCAGAAACTATTAAAACTGAGTTAAAAACATTTGGCCTAAAAATAAAAAGTGGAAGGATAGTAGGGAACCACCGTTTTCCAGGAAGAAATGTGGTTGGAAAAACATCCTAAATGATGGTGATCGGTGATCACTTAAACATTTGGTAAATTCAGATGGAAGAAAAACAACAGTAGAACTTAGGGCTGCATTTAATAGTGAAAGTAAGAACATTTCCACATGAACAATGTAAAGGAAGTCAAGGGACTGGGACTGAACAGCTGTGTAGCTACAAGAAAACCACTAATCAGTGAGGCTAGAAAGAAAAAGAAGAAAAAGGCTTCAATTTGCTAGGGAGCATAATGACTGGACTCTGGGGCAGTGGAAGAAGGTCATGTGGTCTGACGAGTCCAGATGTACCCTGTTCCAGAGTGATGGAGCTTCAGGCTAAGAAGAGAGGCTGATGAAGTGATGCGGCCTTCGTACCAAGTGCCTACTGTAGAGGAAGGTAGATGCTCTGAGGACAGTGTAGTGGTACAGACCAGGTTTACAGAGATGGGGAGATGGACTTTTACAGTTTTTCACAGTTGCTAAAACTTCCGCCCATTTTCTCAAAACCTTAAACACAAATCCAAAAATTCAAACATACACAAAACCCCAGACTTTTCCATCTAAATCAAACCATAACCTCACAATCAATTATTCTGTTGTCAAAACTAAACCACGTGTTCAGATCGTGAACACAGCAACAAAAAATATATTAGTTTTTTCAGTCGCCAAAACAGTAAACCCAGTTCTCTGAACCAAATTCTCACAGCCCTGAGTTCATTTTATTTAAACCCTAACCTTAAAACATTCCTAGGCACAATTAGAAAAACTCATCTGCTCTTTTCTGAAAAACCTTAAACATGTTTTCATTTTTCAGATTGTGATGTGATGCAGACTGAATAGACTAGAAAAGAATCTTTGTTGTCATTATAACAAGGACAATAAGATTTAAAAGTACCATCCAGTTACATACTTCATATATAAAAGATGTATAAAATGTACAAATAAAACGCTGTCAGGATTTACAAACTGTAAACACTAACAGCAAAATGTCAACTCAACTCCAATACAGCTGTTGTTTCCTTCATGTTGCACACTTAAATAAGGAGTCTGTGTTATCTTTGTGGGTTTATATTTTAAAATATTTCAGGCCCAATGATTTTCGATGAGGCTTGGCAGGGGCATGACAGTGACTTGGGAATATTTTGTTTTTTCCATTTTCCACTCATGAGACAGAGCTGTGATCCAGTGTCTCACAGCGTCGTAGTTTCCACCCCAGTGTAATTGTACACTTCTTTCCTATCACACCGAACCAGCTCATTTATTTGAGCTGCTGCATCTGTGTTATGCTCCCTAATTGTTGCCTACAAGTGGTGAATGCTACCAGTGGTTGCCTTGTGAACATCTCTGGTTGGCTGACACTTAATTCTGTCCACAGCTGATGTTGGTATTGATGTTACAGTGCTCACTGACACACCCATGCCTCCAGGTTTCTCTGATTAACTCCCTCTGGCTCTGCATCCACTTGACAGATGAGCCCTTTGTCCACATTTGGAGAAAAACTTACACATTTCTCCTCTACTGTTGCCCGGACATTTTTTACAGCCATGCTTTCTGCCTGGTTCAGTTGATAGAAAGTACAGGAGAGTCATTAACAAGTTTTCTACTTCTTTGCGTGTCACCTTTCAGTTGTTTGATGGCATCCAGGAGCTCAGCTTCAGTGTGAGACTGGTGGATGAATTTCCATGGTTTTACCTTTCGTGCCTGAGGTAGAAGGCTGTTCTTGTCTCCTGATCACTCCATTTGGTGCCTCTGAAGTTGACTGCGCTTCAGCTCTTACTTTCCTGACTTTCAGGTCTTTACTTCTGTTAGTAAACTTCTGTTGCCTTCAATGCTGGGCTCTTGATTAATTTTTACTATTAGTTTATAATCTGTGACTGATGGATCATCCAGGAAGTTCTTAAGATGATGTTTCACATTCTTGTCTGTGCCAGGCTCTCTGCATGCAGCCAGCAATCTTTGAGTTGTATTGCCCAACATAAAAATCTTCTGTGGAGATTCCTGTGTAATAGTTATCAGGCAATGGTACAGATTAATGGAGCTATCGTGCTTGTAATGGCCCTTTAATGTGGTGTGCTACTGTGCCAGAGTGAGGTCTGTTTTTATCTCCCAGGGCAACTCTGAACCCCTGTATAAAGGGGTTGGCGGGTTGTATTAGAAGCTGACATGGCCCCTGTTTTATCACTTTATTTGCCAATATTGACACATTCTCCTCTAATTTCTTGACTGAGGCCTTAATGCTTACCAGTAACGCTGCATATTATTCTTTTAAGATTACCAGTGCAGTGGCATCATTTTCAGCACTGTCATCAACCACCTGTGATATCTCATTTTTCTTCACTTCTTTTGCTTCAACCTGATGAGGAATTCATAAGCCACATTCCTCCTCTTCATCTTCGGTAGCATTATCAGCAGTTTCTCTCATTAGCCTCATCAGCATGTGCTTCTTGGTCTGATTTTCAGCAGGAACCTTTGCATGTAAACATACTTCATGCAACTGATCAACATTTGAATGCACAAAGATCTCACACAGCTGGTCCTGCAGCTGCTCCAGTTTCATTGCGGATGTGCTGGATAAAGTTCCACTCTTGCCTTTATGAAAGCCCCCCTGATTCCCTGTACAGGATATCTGAATAAAGATTCTGTGTCTTATCATTGCGGGTTTTTATTGTGGTTAGCTTTAGCAAAAAGCTTATCACAGTAAGCATACATACCTTTTGGCAGCCTTCACAGCACTGAACTGCTGTTGACTGTCAAAATCTTTAAAAAACACTCAAACTTAGCTCTAAGAAAAATGTTGCAATTATACCTCCTGTCCTTTACAGATTCTCAATAGTTACAGGTAAATGTTTATACATTTCAACACTCACAGCTGATTTGATTATTAGTCTTACCTGCTGTGTCACCTTCTTCTAAGAATAGTGACACAAGTATCAAATCGGAAAGAGAAATGTCAGAATTTTAGAATGATTGTGTGTGCGTGACCACACAAGCCGGGCACAGCTTAAGGTTCTGGGAGGAAGAATCAAGTGTTTTACTGCCTATCGAGTCACCCAACATTTCTAAATTTGGAGCCACTAAACCACCAGTAACATCATTCCCCATTAACATGTTGACACCTTTTATGAGCAGAAAACAGCAACAGGAAAGACACCAGTTACGAGTTTGGACTTTATGTCAACGCAGTGTACAGGTCTGGGAACATAGCCCATCTCAATTCCATGCAATACCAAGCTGAAATCACAAGCTGAGTGCTTTGAAAAGGACAAAGTACTGGCAAGAATAACAGACTGGGATCCCTCGGTATCTCTTAATGTGCAAACCGGCAGCAGGTTCACCAGTCAGAGAAAGAAAGCCATCAAAAATGAATAGATCAAAACATGGATCAAGCACTTTACTAGAACCAAGGTAGTTGCAGCGGGCTTTGCTTGCATCACACAAACACTCTTAGACTGTGGATTTGACTGATTTTTGTGTTTCAATACAGTCTGCAATGACGTGTCCAGTTTTATTACCATGAAAACATTCTCATTTCTCCTTCACAGTGGAGGTTTTGACAGGTTGTGACTGATCCTGAGTGAGAGTGGTGCTTTGCAGAACCAAGCGGAAAGGATGATTTGTGCATGAGCATATTCATCTGAAAGAAAAGCAGCTAATGTGAGGGATGTCACCTGTTGTTTGTTCAAATACAGCACAACACATTCAGGTACACACTTTTTAAACTCCTCCAATAACACTAGTTCCAACCCCCCCCCCCCCCCCCCCCCCAAAAAAAAGAGGCCAAATCTCCTGAGGCCATTGCAAAGCACAAGTTATACATTCAAATGCTGCAAAATATGAATACACTTCTGATATGTGAAAGGTAGGCACCAAGAAAATGCAGTTGTTCACACTGTAGGCGGTAGCAGAGGAAGAAGCTACAGGGCCACCTGTAGACGTGGGTGGTGCCTGAGCATCTAGCTCAACCTGTCACAGCTTCACAGCTTTCAGTCTTCAGCTCTCTGATCTCCACCACAGCCTGATCTTTCCTGAGCATCAATCTTGAAATCTACAACTAAGCCCCATCACGGGCTCCAGTACTGGTGGAACAGAGTGAATTGTAACAAGGAAAAGTAATCAGTGTCTTGTCCCATTCACATTCCCCAACATCCACCCCTGCAGCTGCAATAGGAGTGAGAGGCGGTGCCTCATCTTTAGGGCCGCCCGCTGTCAGAGTGCCCTCACTATGCACTGCAGAAAAACTAGGCACCTGATCCACCACCAAAGTCTTTATGTCGCGCTTAACAGCCTGTTTCTGAACCTGCAGTTCCACAGTCTGCAGCAGATCACATTTACTGCTACTGTGAAGCTGCTCGAGGGAGGGGGCAGCTACATGAGCTCAAGATCTTTGCCCGAACTCGATGGGACCCGACGGGTTCTTCAACTTAAATCGGTCACCAAATGGCTCCTGCGGCTGGCCCGCCTGGGGTGATGCCAACCTGACTGCAGCAATCAGCTGTCCGCCATGCTGTAAGGAGGTTAAGTCCATTGGAGAAAGAAATGGCACAGTACTCACGGTATAATCAGCTGAATGCTCAACCACCTCTCGCACAACAGTCAAGGAGCTATCACAGAGCCTGCCCCTGGAGAGGAAATGCACACTGACTGGCCAATGCCTGTCAGATATTTCACTCATTCACTCTCCCCCCTGCAGTCAACTCTGATTACACCTGGCCTGTTTAATTGATGGAGAAGAGAGAACAAGGTGGAAACCTTTCCTGCCACACATGGACAGGAGAGATGGATGGGTGGTGCAGCTGAAATCAAAGAACCAAATAAAACAGACTGGTCTAAATACATGGAAAACAGCCAGTCTAACTAATTAACAATCAAACCAACACAAACAAAAACTTAACTGACTGCACTGGCTGCAAAACAAACAAAACACAACCGGAAACAGCACTATAAGCATCATAAGAGTATAACAAAACCAAAGAACTACTGTGGAAAGTTAACTGATCTAACTGGCCCAATCTCCAGTCAACAATTACAATAAGTATACAAAAGCCCAAGCAAAAGCAAATAGCTGCAAAGGCTCAACACTGGACCAACGAGGTCAGACACAAAGCAAAATCCACAAAAAACCTGTTTCAACAATCAGGGCAAGCTGCCTACAGAACACAGCTGACTGAGGGAATGTCTTATATATATATATATATATATATATATATATATATATATATATTTATATATAATACCACCCCAGTTGTAGGTAGTTTTTCTGTTAAATACAGTAATGCATTATTGGCATATTGTGATAATTATGTTGGTAGAGAGCAACTTTGTCTACATCCACGTTCCAGCCTGAATGTCTCTGACAGCGACTTGTAATGGTGAGTAAAGTGTTTGTCCCCAGTTTATAAAATTAGGCCCAATTTTGAAATGTTTCAGCGTTTATAATAAGTATTATTGCCATGACATGTAATCAAATGCCTTTTTAGCATCATTATGTGACTTTTGTGTTTAAATCGAATTATTTTACACGTCTACATTGTCTGACCTACCACATGGGTATCTTTGTATCCAGAAAATGTCTTGATTGCCAGAACTGCGTGCTTCCAAAAGTTGCCAAGTTCAACTTGTTCAATCTGAGAACAGGAAAGATTTTTTCTAATTTCCATATATTGTGATAATCTAACACATAAATAAAAATCAACTGATGGTAAAACACAAAGAAAAGGACCATCTTACCTCAGATTGTTGGTGGTCTGTCAGTAGCATTATGTTGACACATTTTCCAGTATGCTGAAGGCTTGGCAGACGTTTATGTACCACAGATCCAAAAGGTATTTCTTTAGTTAGAATAAACAAATTCCCTCTGTCCGCTGCCCCGGAGGACATCACAATGCAGTCATTTTCAGTTCCTGGCTTGAATAAGCCATTAAAGCAAACCGCAAATTTGTTTCCAGTGAAGCTCACCTGACCACACAAAGGAGAAACTGTCAGTAACAAGATCATTTCCAACATACAAAGGATACCTTTGCAATGTGTAACCAGTATCTTAGATTCTTACTAAATGCTGCCACCTGGTGGCAGAGTTGCAGTATGTCTAATTGTATTGTTTTTATATTTTATATCTGGTTCATCCTCTGAGATGAAATGCAGATGAGCAACATTGCATGTGTTTTTATTTAAGAAATTCACTCAGATAATTGAACTGTAAGGCCTTTACACAATGTTTCCATGCACAAACTTTTTGACCTGTGTCAAGGAAAAATTTTTCCTTTTGCGTTTTTGAGAAAAGTTATGTTTACACAACAACGGAGTGAAAACTACCTCATCACAAACATAACCGTATGGTATCTTGGGGGTCGTGGTTCAAAAAGTCTGGGAACCACTGATCTAGCATATCTTTGTGTCTTTGTCTGACAGGATAAATGTTGTACAAAAAAGTAGAATTTTTGTTTAAAGAGACTAAAATAGCCTTCAAACATTCAGCAGCACAGAAAGAACACAGAGGTCTGCCATTGTTTGTGTTGTTTTGTTGTGCTGTTCACGTGTGTAAACCCAGCCTGAGCCCAAAAGAGCCAAAAAGCCAAAAGATTCCAGTTTGTGTTTGCAAGGACAGGATTCGGCTTGAGTTTTTAAGAAAATTTCACTCTGAAGCCCGTTCTCAAAACCTTTGTGGTTTTCTCCACCCAAACTCACTAGAGACTAAACAAGAGATCATAACTTTTGCATTTCACTATTTCAGCGTTGTGGTGTAAATGGGGCTTAAAACTGGCCAATGTAGGTGATATTCATAAACCACTCAAATAATACATGTATTGGTATGTAGAGTGGGTGGGGGTGGGTGAGTGGAGGAAGGAGGGTGTGGCTGAAGGTGTCCTGGTTCCAGGGGTGCGCGGCTGGAACATTGGGGTGGGTGCTGGCCTATGTTGGGTGGCGGTCTGGGAGGGCCTGGTCCTCCTGGGTGTTTTGTGGTCCCTCTACCCGAGGTGGGGCAGTGGCTTTCGGGCTGTAGGACCATGAGCCCTGTGCCCTGCCTGCCCTGGTTGGCCGGTGCCTGGCTACTGATCTTGGCCCACTGGGGCTTGTGCCCCATAACGGTGGGGTGTCTGGCTGGGGCCTTCCTCTGTTGGCTGTCTGAGATTCCCAGATGTGGCTTTATAATGCATCTAGGTTCATGTACACCTTTCTCATGTAGGAAACCCCATTTTCTTATTTTGTAGATGTTAGACAAGACAGATATCAAGACATCAAGTTGGTTAAAGTCTGCTGCTGCACAGTCTTGATGTGACAACACCTTCTGGTTTACTGTAGCATCTCCATGGATACAAGCTTTAGCTCCCTCAGTATAAAATGGTCTACCATCAGATACTCTGGACACAGTAGTTTCTAGAAACAAAGTGCTAGCAGTCTGTGGACAACATAATGGA
>NC_055693.1:33112174-33157174 GCF_017639745.1 Melanotaenia boesemani
GATGTCACCATGCACATAGTTAAAATAAATCCAACATGGTCAAATTTTCTCTAGAACAGGTTTACATTTAGTCCTTTTATCAAACAGGAAACAGTCTGATGCAATTTTTCTGGTTTACAAGATGTCATGTCATAGCTGCTCTGTGTCCACAGCAGTGAGCACACACACAGACTCGAGTGCACACACATAGGTTTCCGTCAGAGGACAGAGTGCACGCTTCAGAAAACACATCAAGCAACTGAAAATCAGGCAGGTGTAGATGGAAGCATCTTGTTACAGTGAGGAGCAGATGGAGGCATTTTCCTGCTTTCTCTCCTATTATCAACCACCCCGACATTGCTGACAGCTGAGGTTATTCGTTGTTCTGTTGAGCCTGATAACGACTTTCATTATCAATAAGTTATGCCCACAGAGACTGAGGGCAGGGGCGTTGCTAGACATAGGGCTCTACAGGGGCCCAGCCCCCCCCCCCCCCCCCCATTACTCATATTATATTAATGAGCATAACAGAATTAACAGTATTACGTTCCATCTGCTTCCCATCTGCTAACCTGACTGTTACTGTTGCTTCCAAATCACTGCTACTGAAACAATAAATAATAATATTAATAACGTTAATAATAATAATAATAAAAATAGTATGGTTGAAATAGACTTTCTGAAAAAATCCTCTTTTTTGTGTGTTGTTAAACAAAAGTGAAAGATACAAATAGAGAATTTATAATCTAATCAAATGTATAAATTCATATGGATTTAAGTTAGAAAATACTTCCAAGTGAATATCAGATTATTGTGATAAATACAGTCAGCTGACATTATTTTGTGCATGAACATATATGTTTAAATAATTATGTAGAAATTTATTCTCCAGTGATTATCACTGAGTCATGTTTTGTATTGAATCTGCTGTCTGGCTGGGAGCTGTCTGACTGGGAACTGTCTGACTGGGAACTGGCTGAATGGGAAAGGGATAAAATATCACAGTCAGATTTACTAGGCACCACAGATCTAGAAAAATGATTATTATTGTGAAATTTCCTGTGTCTCGTCTCAGTGTCCCTTCCTTTGTGTAGTTGAGTTGGTTACTGTTTTATTTTAAAGTTTCTGTTGGTACTTTGAAGATCTATTAGTAAACCTTTTTTTAAAATAATTTTGTTTCTCCTGAGTGCTATTTTATGATTAAACCTGCAGAAAATGAGTGAAAATTAGTTTTCTGTCTTGCTGCCGTGTATGCGTCAAAATTTTGGTTGGTTCCACCAAATCTCACTCCAAGGATTGTTGAAAAGTTGGCAGCTCTGTTTCGGTCGTTGCAGCAACTAAACAAGCTGAATGTACGTCATTGAAGGATTTGCTGAGTCATATTATGGGTTTAAATGGATCCAGGATTTTCTGTAGGCTTTAGCCCTGGGTCTTTTGAGTCTTTTGAATCATGATTGCTCATGCTCTACAGCAGGGGTTCTTTTTCAGTACTTTACCCTTTTTGGAATATTTTTTTTCCAGTCTTGTACCCTGGACCGGATCAGGACAAACCCCTTGTTAAGAAAAAAATGGCATAGGAAATACTTCAATAGTAATGCTTTCTAGGAAACATTATTTTGTTCTTTCATGTCGATTTTATCTTTATTCATTTTTTACTCATTTTTAATTACTCAAAGTTTTCATTACCTGATGTTGTATTTATCTCATGTACCTACTGTGTACTCCATAGTACTCAAGAAGATAGAACATAAAAAGCCTTTATTAACTCATGGCTAACCTATTAAAAAACACATCCACGCCAACGCGTTTCAGCCTAAGGGGCCTTCATCAGAGCGAGTGGCAAAATGTTTGTCTGGCAGCTTAATTCTTGAATATATAGAGCAGGGCTACTCAATTCGGTCCTACGAGGGCCACAATTCAGCAGGTTTTCCATGTATCCCTGCACCAACACACCTGAGTCAAATTAGGTGGCTCTAACAGCCAATCAGGCTCTACACAATGACTCATTAATTTGACTCAGGTGTGTTGGTGCAGGGATACATGGAAAACCTGCTGGATTGCGGCCCTCGTAGGACCGAATTGAGTAGCCCTGATATAGACAATCACCAGCACTGAGAGTCATTGACTCTCACTGGCAGGCCACAGGTACCATGTGACCATTTACCTGCCCACACAGAGCAGCTGCTGGTGATTGTCTATATATTCAAAATTAAGCTGCCAGACAAACATTTTGCCACTCGCCCTGATGAAGGCCCCTTAGGCTGAAATGCGTTGGCATGGATGTGTTTTTTAATAGGTTAGCCATGAGTTAATAAAGGCTTTTTATCTTCTATCTTCTTGAGTGCCTCAGTAATCTTTTCATTAATTCTACTTGATCGCATAACTGAAGAGCACCAGAGGAATACCACCATTTTTTACACCCAAGCAGCACTCCAGGCACTTTTCTTTTTTCCTTTACTCCATACTACTCTTCCCATTTCTGAAAGAAGGCTCTCGATAGCCCGGAAAGGTTAATGCTTTAATTGTGCTGGAAGAACACAATATATATATATATATATATATATATATATATATATATATATATATATATATACATATATATTCATTCATTCCTTCATTCATTCTCTGTACTGCTTGTTCCATTACGGGTCGCGGGTAAGCTGGAGCCTATCCCAGCATTACCAGGTGAGAGGCAGGTACACCCTGGACAGGTGTATATATATATATATATATATATATATATATATATTAGTGCTGGGCAACGATTAAAATTTTTAATCGCGATTAATCGCATGACATGCTGCGATTAATCGCATTGTTACGCTCAAAATGTCTCTTTATTTTAAAAGAAGGCCTACAGCTATATAAAGAAAATGCAGTAAATTTTGGTTCACTAACATCAGGGGTTTTCAACCTGCGACTCTGGACCTTCCACATGTCTCTAAATACGTGGCTAAAATATTTTTTTAAATCTATCTTTCTTGTCATTAGGTTGGAAACTTGGGACTTTTTTTTTTCTTTTACAGCATTTTCAACAAATATCTACATCCCTTAGAAGAGAGTCTGTCTATTTGTCTATTTTTTCTATTTGTTTTATTTTAAAACCTTAAAATAAAAAAAATTAAAAATGTGGTTCTTCAAAAATTACAAATATGCTATGGTGGCTCTTTATTAAAAATATATATTAAGCTAACTTTTTGAAAAGTCTGGTAACATCTGCGTCTCTAAAGGAGTTCATTTAGCTGGCTGAGGGAAAAATGTCTCTTTGGATTGGAAAGGCTGCAGACCCCTGCACTAAACACATAAACAGGTTTAGCAGCAATTTTCTCTTTAAACAGCAACAGTTAAAATATTTCTTCATATATATTTATAAAACCGAATATTTATGAGAAAGAATGATGAAATGTTCAGGATTTACTAACTAAAAGGTAAAAAAATCAGCAGGATGAATTTAAAGCTGTGAAGCTGCTTCCTTCTAAACACAGAAGGAACAATATGTGATGAATATCAGCATCAGGTGAACAGACAGAAAGCAGGATGAGAATCTCACAGCTTCTAGATGGTGAGGAGAGAGAAATATTCACAATATGCACAATAACTTCCATCCATGCACCTTCACTGCTTCATTATCCACATTTCTGGCCTATAAATTGTCTAAACTTTCATTCTTAGCTTGACTGTTTAGCTTCACCTCTGCACCTGCAGCCTCCACTACCGGGAGTTAAGGGTTAACATCTGGTTTCCGGGTGTAGCGTCAGGTCTGTATATATAATTATAAACATGTGTGGTATCCACAGAAAGTCCAGAATCTCAGCTACCAGCTCAGCAAAACCATTTCTATCACCAACAAACACAGTTAAGACAACAAACAATTTAAAGAGCAGCTGGACAAAGTCCGAAAATTATGTAAACACAAATTACGTCTCCCCATGTCCACCCCACGGCATGAACACGGACAAACGGCTCCTCTACTGAAAGCTCACATCTCACAGATTCCACAGCTGGAAGTTTCATCTCACTACGACCAAGATTCACCGAACCAGAGGCAGAAGAAGACCCGATTTATGCTGCACGTTTGTAAAAGTGAGAAAGCATGTCTTACCTTTGCTGTCTTGCATAAATTAAAACCGTATTCATAAAAAAAAAATACTAATAAAAAAAAGTTTCCCATCCAAAAATCACGATGTTCTGCCATCTGCATGGGTTTAGACAAAGAGAAATCGGTTCTTCTTTTCTTTCTTAAGTTCCAGACAGAAAACGTCTCTTCATTTTAAACCAGCTCTCTCCTGATTACATCAGACGCACCGCTGCAGCAGGGAAGAGAGACATGGACGCCATGTTTCTGTCATCAAAGCCAGCGGCCAAAAAAAAAAAAAAAAAAAATTAACGCCGTTAATTAAGCGTTGCGTTAACGCGCGATTAACGCCTTAACGTGCCCAGCACTAATATATCAAGCTCCCCGGGCTAAGCCCAGGATGTCCTCAAAGGCTTGAGACGCCCCTGGTTTTATTAACATCAACACATTATCTGAGATCTGAATTTTAAGAATATTTAGAGCGACTCCACCGAATGAAATGCTTCATCAGGACATTTTAAAAGTTTTACTTGTTTTCTCCTATCCCGGGTGTTTTATCATTCTTATTCTTATTCTTATTCTTATTATTTATTCTTTTGTTCTGGTATTTCAGAAATGCATATGTCAGATCAGATTATAACGGTAATCTGATTACTCCCAGATAAATGAGTTTGATTGTTAAGTAAACGCTCTCAGTGTTTTATAAGAATATTTTTCTGAGAACAACTTTAATATTTAGGAAAAATAAGTGGTGTTACACAATTAGCCATAAATTAATAAATATTGAATTGGATTTGATCAAAACTGAATTGAAATAGTTCAGTTGAATCAGTTCAGGAAACTGGTGATGATACCCAGAATTTATCGAGTCTATATAATACATTAGTTTACCTTTTTAAGTTGAATTACTGAGATAAGTTTTGAGTGACATTCTAATTTTTGAGTTTCACCTGTATATGCAAGGTTGTTTTTATTTGCTGATCACACCAACATTTTTTATTCTGGCAGATTCTAACACAAGTAATTAATAGTAAACTGAATAAATTAAAAGTGTGGTTGGACAGAAATAAATTATCATTAAATCTGGGCAAAACATGAATAATACTTTCTGGTAATCACAGAACTAATCTGCATTTACAGATACAGCTGGATGGAAAGAGGAAGTAATTTTTAGTGGTGCTGATAGATGAAAAAATTTGTTGGAAATTACAAAACAAACAAACCAAAATAAGAGATACACTACAGTATTAAATAAAGCCAAACAGGCACTGAATCATAAATCCCTCTGCATACTATTCTGTTCATTAACTCTTCCTTATCTCAATTACTATGCAGACATCTGGGGTAATAACAGCATCCGAACAATACATCCACTACTCAGTACGGATCATTCACCGGGCAGGAGACAGAGATTATTCTTTCAATCAAGATTCATAAATTTCAGAGATATTGTGGAATTTCACACCGCACGAATCTTATTTAAAGCAGACAACAATCTCAGACCAGAAAACATTAAAAACTGATTCACTGGAAGGGAGGAGGGTTATATCGTAAGGGGTGAATGTGATGTCAGAACATTTCAGACGCAAACAACAAATAGAAAAACTTTTTTATTTCAGTTTGTGGGTTAAATCGTGGAACAGTTTGGAGGGAACCCTCAGGGAATGTCCACATATAAACCAGCTTTTAAAAAGTATAAAAAATATATTTTTACAAGGTACAGAAGGTGTTTGATTATCACTGGGTGTTCACTGTTTATTTATTTATTGTTATTAATGTATTTTTGCTGTTATCTTCAGTTGTGTGTGTGTGTGTGTGTATGTTATAATGATATAAAAAGTAATAATGGTATAATTATTATTATCATCATTAGGAATTAGAATAAAAAAAAATAAACTTTATTAGTCCCTCAGTGGGGAAATTGCTTTGTTGCAACAGTACAGGTGCAGTTAGCAGAAGCACACAGGTGATATAAAAAATAACACACACTCACAAATATTATCCATGTGTTCATTGTAAAGTGTGACAGCAGCAGGGAGGAAAGGCCTGCAGTGTCTCTCCATGGAGGATGGATCAGTCTGTCCCTGAAGCAGACAGGGCGTCCTGCGGGGGGGACTCATGGTCCAGCATGGACGTCAGTTTTACCAGGACCCTTTGGTCACCTACCTCTCCCACTGAGTCTAGAGAACAGCCCAGGACAGAGCTGGACTTCCTGATGACTTTGTCCAGCATCTCAATCAGGAGTCCAGCTCTGTCCTGGGATCTTCCTCTTTTTTTTCTTCTTACATTGATAATAAGCTAAGTATTTAAATGTGATTTATTAATCAACCACATGTTTTTACTTCCTCCCACTTCTTTTCGGTTATGTAAATAGAATATGTAGTTTCCGTTATGGTTGCTATTTTATTATTTATGTAGGTATTTATTCTTATTATTTATGTCTGTCCATTAATATATGATTATTTATTTACTTATTAAATGTTCGAAATCTGGAAAAATGTCCTTTTGATAGATGAGATCAGCATGAATATATTTGGCTATAATGCACAAGACCATGTTAAGGGAAACCTAAAGACAACACGTCAACACAAACACCTTATTTGTTTAGCTTGTTCTGCAACCACAGGACCTGGACACCAAGCAGTCAGTGTGTCAAGTATGATCTCTTCTATATAGCAAAGTACACCAGTCATGCATGATGTCTTCTTTCTCTTAGTCATGAACTGCATCCCAAACAGGAGCAGATCTACAACAGAACTGAAAAGGAAATAATCAAGGTGTTGATGTGGACCAGTCCAAGTCCAGATCTCAACCTGACTGAGATACTGTGTTGGGACCATCAGAGTGCTGCAGAAACCAATGCTGCAAGCAACAATAGAAAGCAGAGAAGCAAAATTCCTGTATTGTATTTAACTGATTTTAAGACTTAGGAAGGACCAAATGTCCTGAGACATAAAACATTAGAAATGAAGCAGGGTGTACTTACTTTTCTGTGTTATTATACATTTTAGCTTCAGTGTTTGTTGTTAAAGTTGTTAATGGTAAAAATGAGGATGAAGAGCAATTAAACTCATTGCTGGTTTATTTGAGATGGAAAGCTTTCTTACCAGGCAGCATGCTGATTACGGCCAAGTTTAGCAGGAAGCGGAACATGTTTGTTGTTTGTTGACACGGACCTGAAACATTTTTATTTAACATGATTTAACATCATCTAATTTACCATGGAGGGTGGCTTTCAGCCCCCTGGATCAAAGTCTGGATCAGGATAAAATAAAATAGAAAAATTGTTAAAAGGAAACATACAAGTGTCATGTAAAATATATAAATACAGCAGAATTCTATTTTTTCCTAATATTTTATTTATTTACTTTTCATTGTGTTTGACAATGACAGAGTATATAAAAAAAACAAAAACAACAACAAAAAACAAAAACGCTTCTAAATATTTAGCCAAAATTTAGCCGAAGGGCTAATTTTCAACCTCTGTCCCTGGCCAGAAATTACTTTTAACAATTTAGACAAAGTACAGTTGGACTAACTCCACCAGAAAAATGTCTTATTTCCAAGTTGTCACATATTTTCAGTTTTAAAAATAACTGAGATGGAAAATTATGCTTGGACAAAATGTTGTTTAAACAGAGCACTTTATTGCACCTAAAATTTGAAGCTGAAGAAAAAAGAAGTACATTTTAATAACAATATTCAGTTTATATGAAAAGTCAGTATCAGAACAGGTCAGCCTGCCACATCCATCTTCGACCTGAGTTTAGACAGAGCCTCATTACCTTCATTAATCTAACAGGGTCCATCACCAGACAGTATAAGACCATGTTTGGAGTGTTTCATTTTCTCTCTGAAATGACTCGTATTTTTGCCACATACAGCTGTCATCACAGCTATCGGATGGAAAAGAGGAAAAGTAATTCAAAGTAAAAGAAAAGTTGGTTTCTTACCCTGAATGGAATATGAAGGAAAGTAGAAAAGTCCAGCAGCTCTTTGAATGAGGATAAGTTTCAGAGGACGCTCAACTCAAGGTCGTTTTTCTGTCTTATCTGACAGAGTTGACGACACAGCAAACTGAATATATACACTAACTCCTGCTTACGTTCCCCAGACTGAAAACATTCTCATGCACTGTAGCAGCCTTTTCTTTCAACCTGGTTCATGTCCATTCACCAAAAATTATAGTTTAGCTTCACACCAACAATATCCATGATGCACTTTAATGCTTAGTTAAAAATACAATTAACTACCCAAAACAAAGAAAAACTGTCCAAGCTCAGATGTTAGGTTCCAGTCAAGATAAATTTGTCCTGAAAGAGGGCAAAGAAAAGTTCAGCTGTTGCATTTATGATTCCTACATTTTACATCTATTGCTCTCTCTCTCTCTCTCTCTCTCTCTCTCTCTCTCTCTCTCTCTCTATATATATATATATATATATATATATATATATATGTATATATTCATTAATTCAGTCATTCATTCATTATCTTAACCGTTTTGTCTATTACGGAGCTCTGGAGTCTATCCCAGCATTTTAACGGGTGAGTGGCAGGTACACCTGGACGAGTCACCAGTCCATCGCAGGGTCAACACAGATGGACACAAACAACCATTCACACACACACACTCACTCCCAGAGAGAATTTAGAGTGACCAATTAACCTATCATGCATGTCTTTGGATGGTAGGAGGAAGCCGGAGAACCCGGAGAGAACCAATGCACACACTGGGAGAACATACAAACTCCACACAGAAAGGCCGCTGCCCTCAAGGTCCAAACCTCCCCCAGCCAAGATTCGAACCAACGAACTTCTTGCTGTGAGGCTGCAGTGCTAATATATATACATATATATTTTATTTATATAATATTTTTACTGTATTGTATTGTATATTGAAAGATAGGGTAAACATAGATGTCCAATGGTCAGTAAATGCAGCATGTAATGTGCTTCTACATGCTGTTCTAAAACATCTCTACCATGTTCTAGATCATAATTCTGAATTAAAACTTTTATTTAGTTAATTATAAAGATAAGACTAAAACTGATGATCTGGATAAAAACAGCTTTTTCCTTTTATCATTGAAGTGTGAGTGTTTGTGCAGCAGAGATAAAAGTCTTACAGCATCATCACCCAAAGTAAACGCCTGCTGATAAATTATATAATTGGGAAGTTTTTATTTACTTTTTTCAAATTAGATGATCACTTTAGTTGTAATAAATAGTTCAATATTTCATAAAATCTCAACCTAAAAAAGGTCCGCTACTTTGTTGAAGAAGGTCCTGCCAACAACAACACTTGGAGGTGAATATGTGAACCATGAACTGCTAGTTTCCTCCTTCTCAGCTAATCCATGAACAAACACAACAAAAGAGAAAAGTCGATCAGCTGATCACTGACAGCCGTAGTAATTCATGGAGCAACATGAGAGGAGAGGGAGGAAGCAGCTGCTGCACAAACAGAGACGACCAGAGATCCTCTAGAGCAGACATGCTGATGTAAAACACAGGATAAGTTTTAAAAAGAATGTGGGAAAAGTGCGGGTGTGGAACCCTCTCACCGGGAAAAGAGTGTTAAAATACCCCCATTCCCCATGGAGGAGACGTCCATGAGTCGCTCCGTTAATGTTGTGTTTATTACCAAATCCATCCATAGAGCTAGCCTGCTGATCTTTTACATCGCGCCTCTCCACGTCCTGCCGTCATAGCAGAAAAATGACTGATGTCTCATGATTGTCAAGCCACACATGAGGTCATTTTGTTAAATTTTTTACCGCAATTAATTGCATAAATTAATTAACGCCGTTAATGCGTTATTTTATCGTTACCTGGAGGGGCATGATTTGGAGGAACTGTCCGCCTGATCTAAATTCGAGTGGTGTTTTGTTGTTGGACGTCTATTCTCGTCATGGATTGTCCATAACAAACACCTTGTTCAGGCATAACACATCTGCACTTGGCACCAGGACACTCTAGGCCGCAGTTTGATGATTGACTTTGTAGTCGTATCGTCGGACTTGCGGCCACATGTCTTGGACACTTAGGTGAAGAGAGGGGTGGAGCTGTCAACTGATCACCACCTGGTGGCAGACCCAAGCCTGTTGTGACGGTCTACTGGGAACGTCTGGCGGAGTCCCCTGTCAGAGAGAGTTTAAACTCCCATCTCCGGCAGAGCTTCAACCATGTCCCAGGTGAGGTGGGGGACATTGAGTCCAAGTGGGCTGTGTTCTGTACCTCTATTGTTGAGGCGGCCAGCCGCAGATGTGACCATAAGGTTGTCGGTGCCTGTCGTGTCAGTAACTCCCGAACTCATTGGTGGACACCATCAGTGAAGCTGAAGAAGGAGTCCTATGGGGCCTTTTTAGCCTGTGGGACTCCAGAGGCAGCTGATGGGTATCGGCAGGCTAAGCAGAGCGCAGCTTCGGCGGTCGCTAAGGCAAAAACTCGGGGATGGGAGGAGTTTGGAGAGGCCATGGAGAATGACTTCTGGACGGCTTTGAGGAGATTCTGGTCCACCATCCGGCGGCTCAGGAGGGGAAAGCAGTGCTCCATCAATACTGTGTACCGTGGGGATGGGGGGCTGATGACCTCGACTTTTAGAAGAGTATATGAATGAAAAACTTTAGTTTTAGTAGTTAGGCTTTAGTTATGGAGTTTTGATTAAAAAAAAAAGAAAAGAAAACTTGTATGTAACTATGTATTCATGTTCTTAATCTCAAAAGGAAATTGAATGTTTTAACTCATCTTAAGCAGGTTTCATCAAAGAGTTGTTGTAGAGCCAGTGGGCATCTAATATTTATTCATATGCATAAATTTACTGATGCACTTTTGCTCTAACGGTTTGCTGAGTGCATCCTCAGTGTCTCTCCTGTGGTGTTTGACAGCTCAGTAAGTCTAAATGCTAAAGAGCAGATTGCTGTCTGCCTCCAGGTAGACAGGTACTTTAAGGAAATATATGTACTGTCCTTACACAGATAGTCCTGAAATTAGATATATTTGACTAAATTCAAACCAGATTATCTGAACATTGCGTGTAATACACATATTAATATATAAAATACTACAATAAGTACACTTGTGAAGCATGCCAGTAAAAAATGTTTAAGGTTAGTGAAACCACAGTGGTTAATTGCACACAAAAAAGTTGATTAGACCAAATATTTTTATGTAAATTAGGAAAGTTGTGTAAGTTTGGAGTAATATTTATTTTAGTCTAGTTTTAAATGGTTTTGGAGTGGATGTAACAAACTTGTTGGCCAGGTATTTGTATAATATGACTCTTGAATGAACTGTAATCATTTAAAGGTACATTTGTTTATTGACAATTACAGGTCCCTTAATCACTTTTAAGTGATAGGCAATAACCACTATTATGAGGATTAATTCCACCTTTAAAAAGTAAGGGAGTGGGTGTAAGGTTCTAGTTGGCCAATAATCCATAAAGCATTACTCTTTGATGAAATCAGGCCACTTTAATATAGGTTATTACATTTTATTGACAAAAACTGTACAGTAATCAATGTTTTTTTAAATAAACATTGTTTTGTAAATTAACACATAAATCATACTAATTAAACTAAACATAAACAATCATAATGCAAACACATGAAGCCAAAATCATGAAGTAGCAACATGCCTGAATATTGTTTCTGATCACACCTCTTCATCTGCACTAATTAATCCATTAAAGCACTAATGAAAACATTCTTTTTTTGTTCATGTGGTCATGCTGTCACTTGTATATGCATGTTACATCAGTTTTATACCAAGAGGAAAAGCCGCAGACCAGAGACACTGAGGTTTTGCACAATCGTCGCTGCTATAGTTGGTCACTTGTCTTCTCTGTGTCTGTGCATCATAATAAAACTCCGATAAAACTGTTTACTTCAATTAGATATTGTTTGCTTGTATTTCAAATTACTTTTCAGTAATAATGAGGCTTGCTAGTAAAACCTGTGTAAAATCTACTAATCATCAGACAGCCTTGCACACATTTATGAAGTTAGAGGTTTGGACATCTAGTAAGAGTGAAACAGCAGGCAGGCATTTTGAATTCTTACAAAATATATATATATATAAAAAACAGCACAAGCATTAATATTAACACTAAATATTAACTGTGGCACACGGAGGCCATCCGGAGAACGAGCCGAGCTGACGTGTCCAGTGGTCGTTTCCAAAAAGAGAATCTGCAGCACTTGATGCTCGAGACTCGGACCGAGTAATATTGGTTTATCATAGTCACTTTGACACACAGGTAGTTGCACCATCAGCCATCCATCCATCCATCCATTATCTTGACCGCTTATTCCATTACGGGTCGCGGGTGAGCTGGAGCCTAACCCAGCATTTTAACAGGTGAGAGGCAGGGTACACCCTGGACAGGTCACCAGTCTGTCGCAGATCATCAGCCATCTTTAAAATGTATCTACTCCCCTTTAAGAGCCTGCAACAGTGTGGAAAGACAGGAAGCCATCTGCTCTCTGATTGGACAGTTGGATTTGTCATCATCCAATTAAGGCAAGTCAAGTTTATTTGTATAGCACATTTCATGTACAAGACAATTCAAAGTACATTGCATAAAACATTAAGACAAAAAGCTAATGTAAAATAAGATAAAATGCAAGAAATAAAAGTTAGTGTGAGAAATCGACAGTTGCTTTGATAAAAGGCTGCAAATAGAAAAGTTTGTAACCCCAATTTGAAGCAACTGAGAGTCTCAAAAGACCTGCAGTTTTCTTGGAGTTTGTTCCACATGTGAGGAGCACAAAAGCTGAACGCTGCCTCTCCACGTTTAGTTCTGACTCTGGGACCAGAAACCCTGATAACCTGAGGGATCTGGTTAGTTCATAACAAACCAGGAAATCTTGAATGTAATCTATTTATTTATTTTTGTATTTCTAATTTATATTTAGTAGAATCATCCAGTGCTTTGTAAACTTAAAGCAGCAGCGTTCTGGACTAACTGCAGCTGTCTGATGGACTTTTTAGGGAGACCTGTGAGGACAGCATTACAGTAGTCCAGTCTACTGCAGATAAATGCATGGACAAGTTTTTCTAAATCCTCCAAAATATCAGTCATATAATCCTCAGTATGTTCTTTAATTGATATAAGGCCGACTTCAGAACTGTCTTAAAATAACTGCTAAAATTCATTTGAGTCTATGACAAATTCCAAACTTCTGGGTTGGTTGTTAGTTTTTAACCAGCTGAGAACTGACTTTTAATCTTCTTCCTTGGTTCCAAAAACTATTATTTCAGTATTGTCTTCATTTAACTGAAGGAAGTTCTGGCACATCCAATCTTTAATTTGATTGATGCAGTTGATCAGAGTTTGGATCAAACTGTCATCAGCATAATTAAAGTATCATGTTTTTTTTTTTTTTTTAAAGAAATTTAGTGAGCGGCAGCATGTAGATTTTGAACAACAGTGGCCCTAGGATGGAGCCTTGGAGCACTCCACAGGTTATTTTTAAATCTCTCAGATTTATAGTTACCTATAGACACAAAGTAATGCATGTCTTTTAAATAGGACTCAAACCAATTAATCGCAGTGCCATAAAGTCCTACCCAGTTTTTCAGCCGATTTAATAAGATATGATGGTCGACAATGAAAAAGGAGAGAAAGCTTGTATAAACATTTCAGTGGTATTTTCACCAATGTATCCCGGAGGTGGGATGTTTCGAGGGAGAAAAGATGGGACTAGGGCATGGGGTCAGTTTGGTTGTAATAGTGACCAGCTTCTTCATCAGGTAGTGAAGTCCAGGAAGAGTGGGGAGGATGTGGAGAGGGAGGCTGAAGAGGGAGGGTGATCTGGATGGATTATTATGAGAGGAAGGGGGTGGGTCCTCACTGGAAGCTTTTGGGGTTTCCTGTATCTCATGTTTGAGACTGTCTTCAGGAAGGGGCTTTATCTCAAGGTTTCTACCAGGTTCTGTTTTATAGTGTTGTTTTGGTCTGTCTTCTCTGTTATCCTTTTCGGAGGGAACAGAGTGTCTGTTCAGAAATTAAAACAAGTTGGAAGTGATCAGCCTCACTCCTGACCTATTAAACCAAAAACCATCTGTCCTAAAAAAAAGTGGCTGCAGTCCCAGAAGAAGTTGAAATTGTTTATGAAATTAACTTTATGTGTACATGCAGCCATGTATTCAGACTAAACAGCCTGCTGAATCTCTCCACTCTTCCTCTGATCAGAGGGAGAGGCCACTGATGAATATCCAGGCATCAGACAGTTAATCGTATCTAGCAGCTCAGTAAAGTCCCGTTTCAGCACTTCCGATTGTTGTTTCACAACATCATTTCACCCCACACGCAGTATGAGGTTTTCCACAGTTTGGTGTGCAGCTACAATTTGCATAATTTTCTCTCTCACATCCGATACCATGTCCTTGGGAAAGCACAGTACTTTAGTATGTTTTCCACACACGTTTCTAACGTCTTTCACACTAAAGTGACCAACAGTCACAATCTGAGGCCCAGCCATTTGCTTTCCATGTCACCTTTTACTTTCAGAGTTGTTATTTGGTCTTACCCTGTTGTGTGGAGAGATTTCATCCCGGTCATCAGATGTAGATCCAGAATCGTGCAGCAGCAGAGCAGATGTAGAGATAACAAAACAAAGACAAAAATGCACATCTGCAACTTCAGTCTTGCATGCAAGTTTGTGCTTTACATTCACTGACAGAAGTTTGAAAAATCTATTTTTCTTTACAAATACAAATGTTTTTTACTACCATGCAGATCCTTTTCTACACATCCACAAACTTCAATTTCTCAGGCATTTTTTTACAGGATGACTAATCTTGATTTACAAATACAAACTCTTAAATTATTTGCAAACATTCATTTTGCAAAATCTTTATGAATTGAGTCAATGGGTGAAGGACATGTGTCCAGTGGAGGGCAGCCTTTACCAGTTCTCCCAGTCCCACCTTACTGTCACATTGCTGTGAGAGAGTGAGAAGTCTGTTGTCTTTCAGCTTTTTAAAAGTCATTTCTCAGTCTTTCGGATATGTTATATTCTGTGAAATGAGTTTAGATGGAGACTTAATTTGATCATTTTAGTCTAGAGAATTAATCTCTGCAGTGACTTCAGACTTTTTCATAGAACTCAAGGACAGACTTCATATATTTAGACAGACACTTAACTAATACTGCCAGATGTTCCACACTACCAGGATTCATTTTCACTTTTTTATGTTTTGTTTTACAACTGTTTTGTTAAACATATTCTGAAAACTCTTTTCAGATTTTTATCCTCAGTGGTCTGAAGGCCACCATTCTGTCATGGGGCTAGTCTACAATATGAAGATGAGTGATGACATTTCCATGGATCCTGCAGGTTGTGTTTGAGTTTTTCTAATAAACACAGCTCTGAGTAAATTTATTAGCAACATCTTCACAGAGCAAAATTGAGACTGAGGTGCAGTAAAATTAATCAGTTCTGTCTTTTCAAACCTAAACCTGAAAAAAAAGTTTACTGTTGTAATCTGGATCACTGACGCTGGGCTAGTAAATACAACCAACAGGGACTAAACAGTGATCAACTCTTTCACAATAATTTTTTAAAGCTAGGTGTTGTTGACATACACACACTAATAAACCATGCATTCTGCACTGGAGTATACCCAGTTGTATGTCATCTTTTTAATATGTTCAGCAACAAAACGAAAAGAAACTCATGTACACAGACATACATCCTTCATTAACTTCTACTCAGATTTCATATTTTTAACTGTGCAAATCATCTTATTAGATTAAGAAATGGTTTGTTAAGCACTTTTTTTCTATTAAAATTAACAAGCGGCCAAAGTTCAATCCAGAAAGACTCAGGCTGAAATAAACCTAAATTATCCTTTAAGCTACAGCTTACTGAGATTACTGCAGAACAGTGAGTTTACCAAATACCAACTATTTACCAAATATACCAGTCTCAGCCAGAACTAATGAAAGGGTTTGGTACTACCAGAACTAGTCAGCCTTCTCATCTGCTGATGTTGATGTAAATCCTTTCTTTGCTGGCTGAACAGAAAACCTGCTTAGCTTGCAGTGGAGCGGCCCAGTAAACTGACACCTGTCTGTTATCTCACTGCTTGACTGAAAACAACAATCCCAGCAGAGAAAACTCAGAGTGTTTAGTCATAGCACCGTATTAACACTAAACACCCATCTGGCCCAAGGGGGTCAGCCTCCTCCAGGATGCTCCATCAGAGAAAAGACCTGAAGGAAAAGTTTGTGGTTCTGCCTGGAACTGGGAGGTTTACTACTTTATCTGTGTTAAATCTTCAGTACCAGTTACAGGACTGCATTAAAAACAGGAGCTCATGGCTCATTTCACAGAGGATGAGGTGGTTTTAACCTTAAACAGGGCTGAGCCAGTAGCTATACCTAGCTATAACCACCAAGATCAAATTAAAAGCTCTTGCAGATGTGTCTATGTTTTTCGGGCTGAAAAGGATCCCTTGAGTGGATCTACTGCAGCCTAACAGATCCCAGGAGGCCGGAGGGTGGACTTTAGAAGTGTTACCTGTTGAAGATTATGATTTTAAATGTTGAGTTTTTGTCTAATTTCTTTTACATGTTACACGTATTAAAAGATCGAGAGACCCTGACATGTAAAGATGTTCAAGTAATCTTTATGCCACTTCAGTGACTGAGTTTCAGTATTTACTACAGTTTGACTGTAGTTGGAAAAATCTTCTCAGTAGGCTCAGTAGGCTCAGTAGTTCAGTCATATATAAAATGAATGCTGCTATTTTATTTGTGATCTATCCTTCATTTTGCAGTCATGGACCATGAAGAACATTGAAAGTCAAACAGTGGGATAAATGAGATATTTAATCCTACAGATTTAACTGGTTTATAGTTTTAGGAACAGAGGGTGGATTATATAAAAACTGAGTAGGAATGATTCACCACAGAAAAGGTAAGGTGACTTGCCTAATTTTTTACATTTAAATATCTTCTTCTTAATATTGTGTTAACTTTAATTTACACATAAAATACTTGTTTAAAATCTAAAAAGACGTGCTTGGTTATCTCAAACAAGATGAGGCAGAGGTGCCGGTGAAGTAAACCGAACCCACAGTGAGATGGAGAAGCAGACAAAGATGGAAATTAATTAATTAATTTATGTAATCACAATTTGATATTTTGACACAAAAGTCATTTTTCTCCTGATTCATTTCAAAACTGACAACACGACTGTCAACTATCCTGCACACCTGTCTTCAGGTTCTGGCTTCAGGGATGTCAGGTATGTTACCAAATAATATAAAACCATAATATTGATTAAGAATTAAGCTTTATTAAAAGCTTAATTCTTTGACACAGCAGTTAATAAATGCTAAATTACACAAAGAGACATAAAAAAAGGCCCACAAATCTAAAGAAAATGATGGAATAACCTGTAGAACAGGCTGAAATTTTACATGCAGCTACTGGAAAATACAGGAAAAACTACTTTTACAGAGGTAAAGTCTAAAACGTCCAGCAGCAATACTAGAAAATTTGAAATGCCATCTTCCATCTTAGAATAAAGCCATTTATAATAAATGTAGTGGTAAGTAATTCAGGTAAGAAGATTAAGTCCTTATATTTTTTAAACTCTGCATATATGTTTCTTTTAATGCAGAAAACAATTATTTAAAGATTATTTTAAAATGTGAAAAAGAACTTGAGGGTTCTGATCCATTGCTCGCCAATGATTATAAAGAGTTAATTTTATTAAAAATGCTTTGATTTCAGCTCTGTTTAACTGAGTGCCTTCATAATTCTGCTCCAGGTGCTGTCAGCAGCATCTGAGAGTCACTTTTTCTTTTTTAAATCCAGAGGAAGTGAGAGAAAAGAGGCTAAGCTGGATAAGCTGGAGTGTAAACACAAACACAGAGGTATCACATAGTTGAGAGCAGAAAGGGAACACTAGATGACAGGAGTTCATTCACGTGGGTAATCATCTTATCTCATGGACCACAGTTTAAAGTTCCCATCATGCTCTGCTTCAGGTTTAAACAACAGTAACTCAGACACGCTGTTATTCTGAGTAACAGCGTGTCTGAATGTCATCCATGTTTTCATTCACATTTATATTTTATTTCCCACATTAGTGCCCTTATAAAAACACAGACAACCTAACCTGACCGGCCTCCATTAGCAGCTCAGTCATTCCTTTTGTTACTTATTTACTCCAACAATGTGACTTCCAGCTCCTCAGTGTATTTATGTTGGCCTTCAAGAAATGGAGGGAGTTTCTTTTCTAGGTTAGTGGGTAGTGAAAGCCAGCTGCTGCATTATCATCTTTCCCCTTTAAGGTAAACTACAACGCTACTGGAGCTTTGATAAATGTTTAATTCATTGCTGGTGAGTTAAAGTATATCAGTATAACGACACACAGCACAGACAGAACACAATGATAACTCATTCTGTAGACCAGCAACATCTGAGTTACTGCTGTTTAAACCTGAAGCAGAGCATGATGAGAACTTTAAACTGTATTCCATTTTTAAAAAATATTTTTAAAATATTTTTTCCAAGAAACCTACAAAATGCTACATACATTTATATTTTATGGGGAGATAGGGATCATTTTGCCATCAGAGATTCTAACGTAAAAACAGTGCCAACAATCATTGGCGAAACAAAAAATATAAAATAATAAAAATAATGGCTTGGCGGAGGTCTGCGCTCTCTGAGTGTTTCAACTCTGCATCCCACCTCTGTACTTAAATGATGAGGTGCTCAACACACCAGCCCTGGAAGAAAAGGCTAAGAATCTCTCACTTTTACTGGTTTTTCAGCAGTGCTACCATCACCAGCCTCCGGTGTACCAGACACAGGATGCTAACGAGAATCTTCTCAGCCAATTTTAGGTGGATTAGCACAGAGAGGAGAAGATTGTATTTGACTGAGAAAGGAAAACAGTAGAAGTGTGAAAAGGGAAGTGAACAGAAAGAAGGGATAGGGTAAATAACATTGACCCATGGGGGGTTGGCCTCCTTTCACCAGCTCTCTCTTATTCAGTATCCAGCTCTTCCCCATCTCCCAGCCCCCTTAGGATTCAAATAAAGACTCATTAGCGCTTATTGGATTGTAACCTTCAAGAGACGGACAGTGTTTCAGCTTTTCTCCTTAACTGATTGAAAAAAGGACACTTTTTCTCTCTCCCTCCCCTCATTGACTGCCTCTTTTCCTCATTTATTCTCCAATCTTGTCTCTTCATTCAACCATACTATTCCCAACTTGTTCTTTCCAGTCTCTCTTCCTCTTTCTTTGATCTCGTCATTGTCCGGGTGTCATAATAACAGAGCAGGACATTGAAACCAGTAAAAAGGGCTGGTGATCTGGTGAGTTTCCAGGAGGACAGAAGGAACTTCTTGATGACCAGAAGATTGGTAGTGATCTATGCAACTCCAACCAGGCAGGATTCCTGAACACATAGAAACGGGAGTAAAGAGCATGTGCACGATGTCACCGGGGCTTTTGTTTGGGAACCCGGCTACTGTTTCAATGGACACTTTCAGGTTTCTCACTAGTAAACTGTTAAAAACATGTCTAAAACATGCTGAAAAGAAAGGTCCTTACCATGATAAGTTCGCATTACGCGGATTCTCCTAAAATGGTGAATCAATCCCACACTTCTTTGTGTGGTGATTATTCATCAACTCTAAAACTCCCACAGCTATGAAGATTTTTGTCCCCCGTGGCTCATCAACTAATTTAAAGTAGTGCTATTCAGGCTTTCTTGGAAGAGCTGCATCCACTTCTCATTGCGCAAGGTGACGTCCAAACAACGTTTTTTTGGACATCCAACTTTGGTCTGCAGACTGTGATGCTAGACTTCTTTTTTCTGAAGTCTTTTCCCATGCCTACAAACGTTAAGTATTGACGTCCATAGCATGTTTGTGTAAGGGCTAATTGTAGTCCAGATGTGATTGCCATGGATGTAGTTTTTATGCTGCATCTAAGCTCAGTGCATAACTGTATTATTTTATTTTTATTTAACCTTTATTTAACCAGGTAAAAAATGTTTGAGAACCAGTATAGTCCCATTTCAGAGGATGGGAAATGATTGCAGTTAATTTTCTTTTTTTGTTTTTACTTTTTTTCACCTGTCCTGTCTAGCATCATAGCAAGCTGAATGATAGTTTGGTTGCTGTGTTGTGTCGAACAAATTTGCTCTGCCAAGGGGAGGTTTATGGATATAAGGCTCCTCTTGATAATCTGATTAATTCATTTTTTTATTTACTTTGATTTATGGAATCTATGTAGTCTTGCTAGACCTGAGCTAAGGGGACAGAATAAGATAGAAGACAACAAAAAGAAGAAAAAGAGAAAGCAGAAAGAAGAAAGAGGAGACAAAAACACAACAGATAGAAGGCAATGACCCTACAATCCAACCTAACACCAGATTACAAACTGTTACACATGTACACAAACACAACAGAAAATTTCTTACGGCTTTTACAGAAAAACAGAGCTGACAGTAATCAAGATTTCCTAAATAATAACAAAATAAAAAAAAAGACATATCACAAACGTATCATAACAACAACTGAAGTACCAGATACTCACTCACAGAGAAAAAACAAAAATATCTCTTAGTATATAAACCCACTGGACAACTCAGTGACTGTGTCAGCATGAAGAGCATGAGGAATGAGGAGTGATCTGTGATGAGGAGTGGTGAGTGAGATTGTGCAAATGCGACCACACCTCTACGGAGGCTAGACGACCAGGGCAGCCCAGAGACCCGGGTCATCAGCAGCAATCCCGAAGCACAAACCGAAGCTACCCCACCCTGAACACAATCCCGGTCCCACCCAGAGGCAGAGGAGAGCCCCGGCTAGAGCACCCTGTGGACATAGGGCACAGATCCCAGCGGGCCAAGATTGGCAACCACTGATCCCGCCAGGCACCCAGAGCAGCCAGAATGAAGGGCCCAGGGCCCCAAGAGCCCTGGGCGACTCGCCTCTCAGTTTTATTTACACTTAGACATCAGAATACAAGAAACACAACTTCTGGGGGGCGTGTCATATAGTGCATAGTGGGCGGGGCTGCCAATGTGGCCTCGCTCCCAGCACAATGCCCCTCAATTGCAACTTCATTCAGTCGTCTCAGCAGCAGATAACTGGAAACACATTCAAATGTAGAATGCATTTCCAGTTCAAACCTGCTGCTGAGCCAAATGACATGCTAAAGGAAACTGGTCTTGCACCCTCTGGAAACACATGGGACTTATACACATAGGTTTATGTATAAATCAGAGCTCACTCAACAGCACAACAGGTAACTAACTGGTGGTAAAACAAATAAAAAGATATAATTACACAGCCTGCATTGCTTGGGTCTGTAGTTCAACCACAAATATACAATAAAAATTTAAGTACTAAACTGAAAGTGTTTTGAGATAAACTCAAACCAACTATACTGGAAAAAAAGACAAGAGAGGATTCTCCCCAATGGATTATTAGTCCTGAGTAATGGCTGTGCACCCTCCACATCTTTGTGGTACACGCTTCAGATGCTCTGAAGTGTAGATCCTCATGAAGTCCTCTGTAGCTGGACAAATCATTAGAAATATGCAAAGGCAGCCTGCAAAATACGCAAAAATATGTTGTTGTGGTACCCAACGGATAAGCCGGTGCTAAAAATTACATAGACTAATCTTCACTGGTACAGGTTAGGGCGCACACACACACACCACACACTCCCCCATGAAGTCCCAGACATTTATCAGCTTAGCCAAGATAAGGCCAGTTGCCACTTCATTCAAGGTGAAAATAATCCATGCCTTTATTTTATTGTAATTCTCTTTTTACATGTCTGAACCACCTTCAGCTGCCAGGCTGTTGACAAAGTCACACAGAACACCTTTTTGTGTTTGTTTGTCTGAGTTTAAATGTCCATCTAATGTATCCATCTAAATCTATCTAAATGTATCTGAAATGAAGATGTGTGCTGCACGTTTGTGATTGCAGATAGATGTTTATGTCTGAGAGGGGGAGTGTGTTTGTTGTGTGTGTGTATTCTAATCCAGCCTTTCCTCAGGACCTGTCTTGCATTGTGTTTCTTCCTGTCATGGCAGACATTAACAATGTAGGATCAACAAAGGAACAAAAGACCTGCAGGCTTGTGGAAAACGCATACAACAAAAACGTGTGTGTATATATATATATATATATATATATATGCTTGGAGACACTCGTGATATCTATCTATCTATCTTTCTATCTATCTATCTGACTGTCTGTCTGTCTGTCTGTCTGTCTTCTTCAGAGCTTTTATGGATGAAACATATTCCTTACTTTCATTTGTAAAACTGAAATACAGAAAAAGGAATAAAGAGCATTCGGTCACTATAAAAATGCATAAATGGAACATTGAACATAAGTACCATGTAACAGCTTGATCCAAAGTCACAATATTAGCCACAGGTAAACATAACATGTACCAAAAGTAAAAAACTGCCATCTTACCGTGGTGGAGGAGTTTGGGCATCCTGACAATCCTAGAAGCTATCTTGTCGAGGCTTCCTGATAGGGTCACCCATGGCAAACAGGTGTCTAGGGGAGGAACCAGACAAAGAACGGCTTAACAGATCCCTATTATGATTAAAAACAATGGATCCAGGTTTCCCTTGCATGGACGTGGGTCACTGGGGCCCCCCTCTGGAGCCAGGCCTGGAGGTGGGTAGCGCCTGGTGGCTGGGCCTTTACCTATGGGGCCTGGTCAGGCTCAGCCCAGAAAGGTGAAATGGGCCCCCTGTCCTGTGGACTCACCACCTGCAGGAGGGGCTGTAGGTAAGTAAAAAGAATTAATATATAATGGTCTTTGGAAGGAAGCTGGAAAACCTGGAGAAAACCCACATATACATGGAAAGAACTTGCAAATTCCACACAGAAACGCCCCTGTTTGAAATCATCCCCACGCCGCTGTGCCCGGCGCCCACTGGGCCTGCTCACCGTCGCCCTGTGCTGCCCGGTGCCCCTGCCCCATCGTGCCGGGGGCTCCGGTCTGGGGACCCCTCTGCTCTAGTCTGAGTGGGCCACTGCTCTGTCTGCTTTAGCTGTCCTGGGCTTGATGCTCTGTGGACCTGCTGGGCCTTTGGGGCCTCGGGCTCCCCCCGTCCCCCGCTGATGCTTAGGGGTGCAGCGTGATCACGGCCCCCTTGCAAGCACACATATCTTCCTCGTTGCATGGCCACACACGCACGTTCCCACGTGCATGCTCACAAACTTGCTCGTCTCTCCATCTGCTTCTAGATGTTGCTGATGTTTGTGTGTTGGTACGTTTCTTTGCAGGTACGTTTGATGACTACTGCACGTTTTCATATCATCATTATCCTATTTTTTTTATGTATCATGTAGTACTGTGGTAGTTTATATTGGGGTTTTTTTTTGTTTTTTTTTTGTTTTGGTTTTTTTTGCTTTTTTGTGGTGTGTTTTAGGCAGCATAGACAACTGTTATTTCTACATTTTAATCCTGTCCTTTTCTCCCTTTTTTCTTTTCCCTGTCAGGTTCGGCACTGACATATAAAGACTAAAGAAAATAAAATTAAATAAAAATAATAAAAACATCAAGGGCAGCCATGTATAAAACATGTCTCCCTTGGTTTTGCTGTCAAGCAAAATATGGCGCACAGACCACCGTTCTGTATGTTAGGATGCTGGACAGGACAGGGTAAAAAAAAATAAAAAAATAAAAAAATAAAAAGATCCAGGACATCTGGAGCCCTGTACTGTATCAGGTACTGAGGGCGCCATCTGGGGGAGGAGCAGTTTAATCAATTGCCCCATTGGATGATTTGCAGAAGGTGAGGAATGTGCATCTGCTCCTCAGTCTTCCCCACCCGTTTCGGCATCACAGGCAGATTCAAGTGGAAGCTTGAATCTTCCTGCTATTCCTCCAGCTCAGGTGGGGCCAGGCACCGTACCACAGCCCATCAGGGTGCCCTTACAGGATATCACTTTTGTGCCTGAAACACCTGTAGCTCAAGATTTGTATCCTGCAGGCTCAGCTCTATCTTTGAGGAATACGTCTGACATGGTGGCAGCTGGCCCATGGTATGGCAGCGTACATCCCGCCCTAATGCAGTGCACCACTTCATTGTTTACCATCTTCCTCAATCTGTAATCGGTAGGGCACCAGGAAATCCCAGGCCTACTAGCAATGCACAATTTGATGTCTTCAGGCCACGGTGCTAGTAAATTTACAGTAATCATCGTCGGGTCAGTGATGCAAAATGGGGGGTAGAATGTGGTGGAGTGGGATTTCCTTACTCCAACCTCCTCGTTCCCACATTGCATCAACAAGGTGTGGTGCATGTGGCACTGTTTGTCCAGGCAGATGTTTGTCCCTTTAGTATGCACTGTATGCTAACAGTTTGTGTGGCTGGTGTGCCCGAGTGTCAGCGTTACCTCCCTGCAATCATAAGTGACATAATCTCTTTCCTTCAGTAGACTTACAAATAGATCATTAGTGGGTACTGAAATTGAATAAAGTGTCTAGTCTGATGCATTTATTGTAATAATTTGTCTTAATGAGATTCACAAAAATATTTGGAAAAGTCAGAGGAGGTAAGGGATCAGAGTTTCACTATAACTGACATTTCATATAGGTCATTATGTCTGATCGATCTTTGCAATCTTTTCTAAATAGCGTCTCCTTGCCTCAGGAAGACATTTGTTCCTTTACTGCACATTTAGTTTATTTTGAACTTTTAACTTTATGATTATTTAAATATATTAAATAAATATTTAAATCTGCTCTAGTGGGGTACATTGATCATTAGGTTATTCTCTGTGGTCTCAGAAAATGGTTCCAGTGTATTGTTTACATCCCAGAGTGCACTGAAGAGTGATGTTGGTTCCCATCCCGTATAAATAATTATTGAAATTATTGAATTCAGATTCAAGATTTATTGTCATTGACATAGATAAAATGAAATTTTGTTGGAGCATCAACATTAAGTAGCATAAAACGTGCAATACAAAGCAAAACAAAGCAACATTTGATGCTGGCATGGCCGAAGGTTTCACAGACACATGTGGCGTAGGAATAGTATATACTATTCATATGGAATAGTACAACAATGCAAAGACCAGTTGCTTATGGTGCCTATAATTTTCCCTGCTGTTTTTACCACCTGCTGGAGTGCTTAGTACAGCTGGAGAACCACACTAAAAAATTGTATGTCAGAACACTTGCAATGGCACAGTTTTAAAAAAATATCATCAGTTGTTTTGTATTTTGACAGTTCTCAGCTTCCTCAGATAGTAGAGACATTGCTGGGCCTTTCCAACCACTGAGGCCATGTTAATGTCCCAGAATAAGTCCTCTGTCACAGTTGCTTTTTTGTTTTTTTTTATTTAACCTTTATTTAACCAGGAAGTCCCATTGAGATTCAGAATCTCTTTTACAAGAGAGACCTGGCCAAGGTAGCAGCCAAATACAGTTTACAAATACGTAAACAATAAGCAAAATAAACACATTAAGATATAGAACAACTATTTAAAAACACAGTGAGCCTCTCAAGAAAAACAAACACATGCCTCCTTTACCACCCTCTTTATGATTGCCTTAAATTTATCCACTGAAATAAATTATTCCAATTTAAGATCTCTTTGTAAATTGTTCCATGTCCATGGTGCAGAATAGGAAAAGGCTGTTTTCCTCAACTCTGTGAGCGACCGGGGAACAGTGAAAAGCAAGCGGTTTGAAGAGCGGAGCCGGTAACTCCCAGAACTGACACAGAATAGGTCACAAAGATATCCTGGAAGTTTTCCCAATATTGCTTTATAGATGAAAAAATACCAGTGATGTTTTCTGCGAGTGGTTAGTGATGTCCAACCGACCAGATCATAAAGAGTGCAGTGGTGAGTTAGGGATTTTGTTATAAATCGTAATGATGCATGATACACTGAATCGAGTTTATGCAAAATTGATGAGGCTGCATGCATATACAAGGTATCACCATAATCAATCACAGACAGAAAAGTAGCATTCACAAGTTTTTTCTTTGCGCTGAAAGTAAAGCAAGATCTATGTCTAAAATAAAAACCAACCTTCACTTTGAGCTTTTTACTACCAAGAATATAAAGCTTGTCACTCTCTACCCCCCTCACCACTTACAGTGGAGAGTGGAGAGTAGTTGTGTCCGTTTTTCGGAAATCAGCAATAATTTCCTTGGTCTTCAGACCTGTATGCCGTCTCGGCGTTGTTGTTGAGTAATCTGAGCACTGTGGTGTCGTTGGGGAACTTAACAATGAGATTGGAGGCAAAAAACAGAGCAGTCATGTGTAAAAAGAGTGTAGAGCAGAGGACTAAGCATGCGCCCTTGGGGGGTTCCCTGTGTTGATGAGGAGGGTGGAGGACGTGTGCTTGTCCACTCACCCTCTGAGTTGTGATGCCTCTGTAATCCAGTTACAGAGTGGGGTGTTTAATCCAAGCTGGTGCAACTTAGGTCAGAGTTGATAAAGCTCCATTTATGCTCAACGCAGAAGATGGCTACGCAGGAGTTTTGTCCATCTCCTGCGTCAGTTACGCACATAATCTGGTCCGTTTTCACACAGCTTAACCATTCGGCGTTTGACACAGAAACCGGAGCAATACCACCATTAATCGCAGAGGCATTGCTTAGCAGAATAGCTGACATGTGACCAGCGTCAGAAACACACCAGAAAAGTATTAGAGGAACAGGAAGAAAAAGAAAAGAAAGGGCAAATATAGCGTGATAATCCTTGAACTCCACAGGTTCAGGTGAGGTGAGGTGGTTTGGACATCTGGTTAGGGTACCCCCTGGACACCTACATAGTGAGGTGTTCCGGGACAGGAGACCACAGGGGAGACCAAGGACAGCTAGAGGGATTACATCTCTCTGCTGGCCTGGGAACATCTCAGATCCCCTGGATGAGCTGGCAAATGTGGCCAAGCAGAGGGAAGTCTTGGCTTCCCTGCTTAGAAGGTGATGAGCAGCAAAAAGAAAAAAGTCCATGGATGGAACCATGCTTCCTTTCACCCAGCATGGAAACAAATATTTCCTCCATAAATCACAACATGAGTTCAAAGCACAGTCCAGTCATCTCAGATGAAGTTTTCTACCATGAAGTAAATAAATATTCTTCATCCTCATTGACCAACAGAGCATTAACTGAGTCTACACATGGCGGACATCATGGAAACAGAGAAACCAGTTCTAACAATCAGAATCTGAAAATCTCTCTTCCTCTTTCATTGCTCATTTTTTTCTGTGACCCTCCGCCCTGGACATTGTGTCTGCTTTGTTTTCTAATCTCCTTATCAGTGACTGCTACCTTAATCAGTAATTATCTTTAGAGGCCCTGCTCCTCCTCTTCCTCCTCTTTGTTTCTGCATCTTGATTCAGGCTCGCGGGTGACCGGGGGAGGTCTATGATCCCTCTGTATGGATCAGTTTAACAGCACATTACTTAGCTTTGCTGTTGAAGATGTGACAAGAACGGGATGACCATGAAAACAATGTATTCCTTGTTTGTTTGTTTGTTTTTTTTTCTTCTTCTTCTTCTTTTTTCATTCACATCCACAGCTAAAGATGAGTGGGAGAAGGTGGAGAGTCGAGGGTCTGTTGTGGTCATATTTATAGATTTAAGTAACAGGGATGCAGAAGATAGTGATGGAAAATAAAATTTGACATTTCAGATGCTCATAGTGATGAAGCCAGGGGTGATGGCCAAAAGATTTTTAAGGTGTTCCTCTATGGACGCCACTATAGCTGATCTGAAATTTCAGCACAATATTATCGCACAGAACACATTACCCCTGTTTTATACAATAACATCCTGATGAATGCATGACTATTTGTTCTCGCAGTGGACCATACTGAACATCTCCGTTCAGAAATTACGAGTCTGCGCAGACAAATTAATGAAACAGCTCTCAGCAAAAAGTTTGGGCTGGAGCAGTTTGCTGCCTTGGATGATGACATAAGGTTTTACACGAGGAAAGCTAAAATATCAGCACTGTTAGATTTATATGAAAGTATTCATTCTGGACAGACAGTTATGACAGTCTCAATGTTTTATGGATGGTCATAATAATAAAAATGACAACTGATTCTATCATTATGCAATAAACAATCAGAAAGGCTGTTGTGGCGTGATGGGCCATACCTGTCAGCGTGTGCCGTGGGATTGGCAGGTAGAGAACACCTCACACTAAACTTGAGAGTCTAAAGTTTGATAGTTTGAGTATCAGATTAGTTCTGAAAAAACGTCCTTCACTGTCTCCTCAGACAGCCAAATGCCCACAGCTCCAATTATAGTGTAGAAAGTTAGCAGAAGGAAATGCAGTACATGTCATTTACTTGTGTTATTCATAACACAAACAGAGCGTAACTGAAATTACTCATTTGAATTTAAACCATTTTAATTAAAACATTAATTCATTTTACAATTCCAGGAATAATAAACATTAGGAATGAGGGACTGCATTGAAGACTTCCGGCGCCAACATGGTCACAACTGATGGACAGTGTGTCCCAGATGTCCAGCTTTTTATGTGAAGATGTTCTCAATATATCATCACCAATTTGTTGCTGCTGTGTACAAATTTAAAGAACAATCAATAGAATTATTTCTTGGATGTATACGTATATATGTGTATATCCCATTATGCATAAATAAATAATCTGAATACATGTTGTACAGCATAGTGTGTAGAATGAAATGATGATATTCATCTTGATTACATCTGCGTTCTGGTGTAGCCCCTGGACACCTAACACATTTGCATACGTCCCACAGGTTTGCCAGTCATTCCCACCAGAGGCCTTTTGGAGGCAGACAGAGCAAGCAACACAAAAGATGGTGTGTGTGTGAGAGCACAGGCTCAGGAAAAATGAGGTCCCTCACTCTGCCGGTACAACGTAAACTTATTCTTCTCTTGTCCTTATAGAGTGATAAACGTAATTCTCAAAGATTTGGTTATAACAGTTGTTTAACCCATAAAAAAATTAGGTTTTAATTAATAATGTCGGTTATGTTTTGTGTAATAACAATAGTAAATATTGTTCTGTATTTTCGTTTTTTATAGGCCCTTTAACTCGTTGATCATTTTTTCCTGTTCATGACATATTTGTCTTTGGGTCTGCTGCCGAAAGATTTGGCCCACTGATTTAAAATCCACCAGTCAACTGTGAGCCACATCATCAATACTTGCACTAACTTTCTGTTTACAGTACTTGGAGATGGAGGCATTTGGCTCTCTGAGGAGACAGAACTACTCTGGTGGTGCTGGACTGCACTGAGCTGTTCTGTGCTTATAAATCATACTGCACGTTCAAAGAACGGATTGCAATGGCCCCTCATGGTACATTAACCTTCATGTCATCTCTGTATGAAGGCTACATGAGGGGGCAAAGAGACCCTGAGGCAGTCTGGCATTGTCTCCGTCCTCAAATCAACGCCAGCCATCGTGGTGGACAAGGGTTTCCTTGTGCAGGACTGTGTCCCCTGCAAGGTCTATATACCAGCCTTCCCGTCCAAGAGAGACATCTGTTTGGGTCAGAGGCCAAGGAGACACAGTCTATTACAAGGTTGAAAGTGCCTGTTGAGTGGTTCATTCAAAGGGTGAGGGAGCACAAAATATAATGTTTAACGTATAATGTACAGTATCTTACAGTACAGTACAGTAAGATTTAGTACCTTCACTCACAGGCAGCATCAATCAACTGTACACACTGGCTGGTTTATTCTGCTTTTAAAGTCGAACTGAATAAGTCCTCGATCATGTATACGTTCATTCCACCTTAAATGAATTCCGGTTGTTCTGCGCACGCTCGTTCCCTCGTCCTGTTGCCATGACGGTACGATACTCTACCTCCCTTCTCCTGACCAAAGTCAAGCAGGAACTGGAGTTTGTTTTTCTTCCGGTAGACGTAAATACGTCTATCCAACCAGAACCCTTCCCAACCCCCAGATCTAAAGCAGAATTAAATAAAGGCGATTAAACGTGTCTGTCATGTAAACCTCAAGTCGGAATTACTCTTTCCATGTAAATGCAAAGGAGAATACTTAGATTTTTTAATTGTGAATAATTAATTCCAAATTAAAAAAAACAACATGTAACCGTGGCTTGACGTTTATTAGGGAAGCAAATGTTATTTGACAATATCCCTGAATACTGAATATTTTGACAATATACATGACATGTCACTAACTAAGACTGTGCATCCCTAATGTTTGTTTTGTTTTCTGTTGTGAAAGAAATACTTTAACAGAATCATATGAACTGTTAATATTAAATAACTGGAACTGTAAAATAATGAATCATGAATTAATTTATCCAGCATTTCCTAATTTAATTGTACATAAAATACATTTTTCTCAATATTGTTATTGTATACACTGCATCAGAATTTGATGTTAGAAGAATATTTCTGTCTGCTGACGCTACACTGGAACATCTGACAGGTTGAATTCTTTCTTTTTCTGAAAACTACACCATAGAAGTTATGTCAGTTAAGCCTGGTACACATATAATGATTTTTTTAAATCTGAAGAGATGTTTTTTTATCTGTTCGCGATCTCACACATGTAGATAAAAAATTAGGCATTTAACAGTGTTAACTGTAGCTCCGATTATCTCAGCACAGAACAACACACACATAAACGATGTTGTTCCGCAACCGATCTAGAATCTAGTCCTCCAAACCAGAAATCTCGCATGACCAAACGTGATGTAACAAAAACAAAGAAGAAGAACCATGGTAACAACTGGAAAACACAACACCCAGCATGGATGAAAGAAACTGAACAAACTGTGGTTTGAATTCTTGCTAAAATGCAATTTTGAAATTTCTAAATTACCATTTAAATGATCAGATTTTCACAGACAGGTTCTCCAGTACTAGAAAACGATCTGTAAACACAACTTTTCCTCCCACACATCTTTTTAAACAACGGGTGTATTTTGGTAAATAGAAAATCACTCTTCTGTAAAGACTGGGTGGATAAAGGAATTTATTTAATTGAATTTAATTTACATTTATTAGATACTGATGTAAGTCCTTTATCATATAACAAACGTTTTGAGAAATATGACGACTCATCAGGATTGATTGTTAATATTAGTAGTGTCATGTGACTGCTCTCCAGTTACATTTCTGTGTTTAAAACCATTTATCCAGGCAGCTGCTTCAACTTAACAGAGAGGTCGGTGGTCTGATTATTTTATCCCTCTGTTTCTTTGCAAAGTAGTCATTAACCGCACCACATGTAATAAAGTAGTCCAAGTATTTAATAAAGTACTCCTAAAAATAACTAAAGTTGTCCTAGGAGTTAGTAAAGTATAGGGATAGCCCTTACATTCACCTTAGAAACCCCATGAGGATCCAGAAAGAAGTGATGCTTGAGATTGTCTTTGTAGTGGAAGAGTGAATCCTTCACTATAAAACCTCCTTCATCTCCATGGAAACTACCTGGACCTTCATGACTTTGGCTGCTAGCTCCCAGAGTTTTGTCCCACAGTGATGAGACAGATGAGACTTGGTAGAGTCTTTTAGCTGAGTCTTGGTATGCTTCATCTTAGGATTGTCACGTCCTAATGCATGCAAACATCTTCTAGGCTGCACAGAACTCATCACAAAGAGGCCAGTGAGGTTTAAAGCATCTACTTTGTCATATTGTTAAAAAATATATTGTGCACTCTTCCCTGCATAGACATGGTTAACGTGTTTAATTGTTTAAACACATCAGTGACATAAGCAGTGTGAGAAAGCTAAGTTACTGAATAGATCTGCACGAGGTCTGGGCAAGACAGGCTGTGCTTTCAGCTCAGTGTTCATAAAAATGGACTTTTCCCCCCAAAAGCCAGTGGACCTCAGCATGATACAGCACCTGAACATGCTCACTACCAAGATCTTGGCCCAGTTTTTGGAAACAGTGCACTTGGTTTGATATCATTTACCACTTGAATAACACATTTTAATGATCCAGCAAGAGCTGGTACCATATCTTTGCTGCCAGGGCCTCCAAATAGAGCTTTCAGTTTACAAGCTGCTGATTGATTTAACACCTCTCTGACATTGTCCATTGCTGCAGGTAAGATTACGTCCTCTGCAACAGACGGGGGCTTCTTTAGATCTACAATACGATGATCCACCCGGTAAGATGCATGGAAGGCTTGTTCTTGCTTCAAGCACAAAGAAATAAAACACTCTTGTGAGTTGCCATGCTCATTTTGTAAATGTAAATAAAAAATGTCTTATTCTCTGTTGTCAAGTGGAGGATATAAGTGAGTATTACTCGGCATTATCACCACCTACTGTTGAAGAGTGTGAAAAAACTGCTGCAAAACATAAACATCCATCATAAGTGCAACAAAACAGTTGTCCACCAGAGACCTCTTGGGGACACTTTTATGTCCCTACTAATGTCCTTGTATAATTCCCACCTTCAATGTAAACCTGTGTTCTGAAGACTCCCCTCATCATTTTGCTGCCTTTTACCGAGTATATATTATTTACTTGTTTGATGTTGCTGTTTTGTTTGTTGCCTTTTCCTGTGCGATGATAGTATTCCTCTGGTAAACTCACCAGTTTTATTATCTTGAAGCAAAACTAAAACACAACTTGCACATTTTTTTTATTTATTTTTTTTTACTCTACAAATAAAAATTATGATAACAAGAGCTGTAAAAGATGTTTAAGCTCCATCACCTGCACACAGATATAAACAAGTCACTGGGACTCTCCTGTGTACTCTATAGAGGCCATTTCACAGAAAGCCTCCTGCTGAGCAACAGGTCGATTTTAAGCCAACAAGCACCATTAATGATGCCATACTGGCCTTTGTGGATGCTACAGGGGGAAAGACGCCTGCTGGAGCTTCAGCCTGTCAAGCATCACAGCTGGGCTGCTAGAGGAGCAATGGGCTCATACCTCACAGAAGGGCTTTATGATTTAGAAAGCCTTAATGAGAGGTGCAAGTTAATATTTTATTTAACACTAGTGGCTATTGTTTAGCCATATGCCAGTTTAACTGTTACTGAGGGGTGATGGGAATGGGATTTGAAAACAGTGGTTCTTCAGATTGATTTATTACGTAGTACATACAGTACTTTCTGGGTACTTTACAATATGTTGTGTTAATATTGTATTGTACTGTAGCTCACAAGAAACAGATATAGGACATGACCGTTTGCTTTATTTGCAAAGCACAACAACAACACACTACTGCCCTCTGCTGGTGGGAGGATTACTCAGAAGAAAGTGGAAATTAACAGTGTGCCCAGCGGTACAATACTGTATATTACAAATACAGCAGGTTTTATAGAGCAAAACTTCCAGAAAAAAACAAGACATTTAGAAAACATTTTTACTAGAATCACACATGCACAATTCTACCCTTGATGGTTTATGTCCTTAAGACATTACAAAATAATGTCTCTCAGAGAAAATGTGAGGAGGAGGTCTGAATGTCAGACAGTGTCTCCTCAACAGCAAACCATCTGAGGCTGGATGTTGGGAACAGTCATTACTGTGTTGGTACAACCATCCTAATGGAGTCACTCAACAACCAGTTCCTCCCTCTTCAGTGTCCAGAACATCTTCCTACTGGCAACCATTGCCGAATGGACTTTCTCATATCACCAGGACCAGAACCAAAAACCAGCACCACAATCAGGATCAGAACCAGGACCAGAACAACAACCCCAACCAGGACCAAAGGCAGAACGACAGCCAGGTTTAAAACCAGAACCAGAACCAGAACAGGAACTGGAACCAGAATCACTAACCAGTAAGGATCTGCCAGTTACATACACAGTTACATGCTCTGCGACAGGCAAGAACTTTTTTCTTCTTCTTGAGGCCACGAGAATGTAAATAATGCTGACGGTGATGTGGTGGTGGTGATAATGGCCCACAAAGCAGTCAAAGTTCACATATTGACAACCAGTCATGAAAAGGGATGTGTGGGGTATCCTCTTTCCTGGGTTGACTTTTAATGAAAAATGTACTTATTTGTTTAAGTAACTACATTGTTAGAATTGATTAGTGCGCAAAAGTCTTTTTCTATACATAAACCTGTTTTGGCTGTGCAACAGTTTGCTACGGGCACTATTAGAGGTTGTTCAAAGGCTGGATCCCAATGGAAATGTTAATCCCTCTAACTAATGCTACTACATGCATGCAAGCAACCTTTCCCTGATGCATTATGTTGCATCAATAACGCCAGCCTGAAGGGGATAATTCATGATCAAAAGTCAATAAAAGATCTCTATAAGAATGTTTACAAATAAGTTATCTTAGGAGCATATTTACTAATATGAGTAAATTTCCACATTCATCTACATGTTTTCTGAATTCAGTAAAGCAAAGGCATTGTGAGGAGTACAGACCATTTGTCAGTTTAAGCTAAAGATCAGTGCTGTTACAAAATGCTGGCAGATAAAGGGTGAGTACCGATTTAAAATTCCTTGACTATTATAATGTAGTTTTTTAAGCAGACCAGAAAAAGCGACATGGTTAAACCTTTGCTGGAGGTGAGCGTTCTGACAGGGGGCTCGGCCAGGCGTTCTCAGCAGACCCTCACAACACGGTTGGGTCTGACCGGCATCCGCCACCATCTGAGCCAACTCACCACCAGGTGGTGATCAGATGACAGCTCTCCCCCTTCTCTACACCCGAGTGTCTAAGACATGCGGTCGCAAGTCTAACAATACAACTATATTGTCAGTCATTGAACTGCAGCCTAGAGTGTCCTGGTACACACACATGTGGACATTTTTATGCAGTGACATGCTCTCAGGAGAGGCAGGTGAAGCAGTGCCTCGTCTGTCATTATAAAGAAAAAAAAACATAAAATAAATATTAATACTTTCCACTGATCTGTGTTAAAAATGCATTTTCAGTATGACTAACATGTTTTTGACAGTTTATCGCAGAATTTGAGTGTTTCCTGGTCAAATACAGACACTGGGGCAGAAACCCCAGTGGAGGCATGGGCGAGCTGTGCCTAAACTCTGACTGCGTGATCCAATACAAACTGGGCTGCATGACGCCCGTTTCTGTTCCTCAGCATATCGCCAATATGAACTTTACAGAAATATTTGTTATCCACCATGACTCTCTACAGTCTGTGTAAAGTCTTTAATGTATTTGTGGGAGAAGTATTCCTGTTTATCGTACAATAAAATGCAGAGAAAAGTCAGCAGGTGAGGCAAACAGTACTCTGCCTCACCTCAAGGGGGCACTCACACATGGTGTGTGTAGTGTTGCCAACTTAGCAACCTTGTCGCTACATCTACAGCTAGTTTTCAGACCTCTAGCACTTTTTAAATTTTTTTAAAAAGCGAAGAGTGACAAATCTAGAAACTTTTTCTGGTATTTTTGGAGACTTTTGGAGACTGACATAAATGAATGTAGTTTATTCTTCTCAGTGAGGAATAGGTGCTGCGCAGCCCCTCCCCTGTCCAAAAGCAACCAGAAGAGGCTTGTTCCTCACGCGGCAGCAGCTGCATTTAGAGCAGGAGATGATCGCATCTGTTTCATGACCAGGCTGAAAATAAAACGTACAAAGCTGCTGCTGGATGATCCTGCGCTGGCTTACCATCAGATATTAATGTCTAATAATGAAGAGTGTGGAGGAAAACATTTAGAAATTCAAAAGTGTTGTGAAATGTTGTGGCCTCTTAATTAGAAAACAACCTACACTTAAAAAATTAAACTACAAAAAAAGAAAATATTAACCAAAGAATTTGTTTTATTTTTATTATTTTTGCCTTTTTAAACATTTTTAGCTTGTCTTTTTGTCAATTTTTGCCTTTCCCATGACATCCCTCTCAACGGCAGCCTCCATTACAACTATATGTACCAGGCTATTATGCACATTAGATGGTGACGTCATTTAGCGACTTCTAGCAACTTTTAGGACATCCAATAGCTAATTTTCTCACTGAAGAGTTGGTAAAAGTGGGTGTGTGAGTGTAATCGAAAGAGGAATGCTGGTGAGATATTAATGCTCTTTTCAGTTCTTACAGTTGTAAATCAGTGTCTCACCAGCCATGAACCTCACTGCATGTCATTGCTTTTATGCCTGAACATGCTGTTCATTATGGACAAGCTATGATGAGCAGAGAAATCCAATAACGAAACACTTCTCGGATTCAGATTGGATGAGGGATTAGGGGCGTTCTTCAAATCATGCCCCTCCAGGTCTCATTATCATTGTCCACGTAAACATTGAAGTCCCCTGGGAGAGTGAGGGAGTCCCTCCAGGGACTCCAAAGAGGATGGGTACTCTGAACTGCTGTTTGGTGCATAAACACAAACAACAGTCAGGGCCCCTCCCCCAACCCAAAGGCTCAGTGAGGCTATCCTCCTCCAATGTAAACCCCAATTTGCAGTCACCGAGTCGGGGGCAATGAGTATGCCCACACCTGCTCAGCGCCTTTCAAAGGGAGCAACTCCAGAATGGAAGCAGGTCCAACCCTTCTTGAGGACAGTGGTTCCAGAGCCCAAGCCGTGCATCCAGGTGAGTCCAATTATATCTAGCCGGAACCGCTCAACCTACATGCTAAGCATTATAGCAGGTATAAAGCACAGTGCAACCACTTATGTGCTTCATTTGATCTTTGTGTAACAGTGCCTACACCTCGAGTACCCAGCAGTGCTGCGTCTGGATATGTGCACTGGCCTGTGATGTGTACCATGGTTCAGATGGGCTGGGAGACCCTGTGTCCACCACCTCCATGGCTAAGAAATCCCTGAATGCTTTCTGGTGCAAAGTCTTCCTCTTGTGGTCTATTACATAACAGAAAAAGGAATGTAATAAAAAAAGGTGTTGTGATGACCACAAAATAAAATAAGAAAAGTAATCCTTTGTGCTTTTGAGCGTTCTGACACAAGTGTTCACTTAGTCACTAAGAAGCATTCTGCTCTCGACCCACTGGAACACCTACGAGTTAAACCATGAACCAAAGAGTTGGTAAGAACACAGCAGAATCAGTAAAAGGATCTTATGATTACAGTGCTGCAGACCGTTCCTTTAATGTGGCTGACTTGTATACCTGGGTAGCACAGTGGGAGGAGACCACAAACAGGTTCCTGGGTTAGTGACGAAACGCACTGGCCTGGTATCATATGAAGTCAGAGAGGAGGATTCTGAGACACTGCACATAAGACACGTTCATAATGTCTGAGCATTCATTGTAAATGTACAGTTAAACTGGGGCAATGTGAAGTTATGTTTATGGATCATAAAAAATGTATGGTTGTATAGTGCTCAAATGGTAAGATTTTCTGTTGTTCCATTAAGATATTTCAGACAAGCAAAAAGGGAAAAGATGCGGAATATTCATGAATTTAAAGCTGTTTATGAATACTAAACATTTATGTGTGGTATACTACTGGATACAGGAAGCTGTATGTTGTCACTGTGTTAAGTCTCTGCCAGGTCCAGTAAACGCTGATACAAGATTATTTCTGCCTCCTTCATCAATACATTACAATAATGATGATGATGATGATGATCTGTCTGTGCAGCAGGAGGAGTTATAAAGACGAAGAACAGAGTCTGATCCAGAGGGTCATCTGGCCCCTGCTGTGTGCATGACCAAGCATGAAAGAAGGAGCTCAGATTACTGCGAGGATTACTGGCCAACATAAACCTCCAGAGCCAGGGTCAAAGGTCAGACCGACGTCAGAGGACAGGCAGAGGGCAGTGGAGGACACACTTGTACTTTGTGGACATCTGTTGTTGTCTAGAAGTGTTTGAAGTTTTAGCACATTTATTTTTGCTGTGACCATTTCATATAAAATTATACAGAACTGTCGAACACACCACAGTAAGGGGCAGCTGGTCTCATTATTTTGTTTTCATGTTTTGTGTTTTGGAGGTGTATTAGAAACTGTTTGTTTCACACTGATATGAAGGCTGTATTGTGGAATGTAACAGATTTTGATTTTTATATTATATGGATGAATATGGATGCATATATATCCTCGCCTGGTGTGTGTTTATACTGTTATCTTTTAGTTAGAGACAGTTTATGTTAGAGTAGGGTCAAGGGGTGTCATTTTGTATGTGAGAGAATATGAATAAGTGCATGTGCTTTGATTTGTTTCGTCATAAACTTTGGGTGTGTGTTGTTATTATTTAAACAGTTGTTTTTATCATGTAAAACACTTTGTGCTACTCTTATGCATCAAAAGTGCTTCATAAATAAAGTTTGATTTGACTTTATTATTGACTACAAATGATGGTGCCAACTCGAATGTTGGCTGTTCTATGTTGTTCCACATACCACTTGGAAACTGTGTCAATCTGGAGCACAGCGGATTGAGACTTTGGATCGCGTTTTACTCTCAAAACATCAACACGAAGCCGTCAGGTGAGAGAGGATCTCAGATGACTGACACCATGGACGACAAGGCGTTTATCTTGGAGGTGGAAAATCACATCATTTTGTATGACAGCATACATCCCTACTATAAAGAAAAAAAAGAGCATGCACACAAGACCTGGTCTGACTGGCCAGATAACCTTTTACTGGTTTATTGTTCTCTTTAAATGGCCATAAAGACACCAACTATCATGCAAAGTTGCAGTTCTCGCGTGATAGAGTAAACTGGAGAATCCAGCTGCAGCCGAGGTGCTCTGCTCTGAAGCGCTGCTGGTGGAACTGGGGGGTCAGAAACGTCCCAGAAGTGTTGAGTCGCAGCTTTCCACTACAGACAGCATCAGGTCTATTTTTAAGCACGCTTCCAGAACGTGTCAAGCTCAGCAGTTCAGATTAGGAGACAGGAAACCAGACACAGAGCAGTATTAAGCATTTGGTAAAATTCACAAAAAAAGCCCCTGTGCAGATTTGCGATCGCTGAACTGTGTAAGCATTATGTCATTATTCAGTCAGGAGGTCTCAGTGCTGAAACAGATTTTTTTTCCCCCTCTAAAGTAAAATTACACGATTGCTCAGTGTGCATAAATATCTTTACTGCAAGCCAATATTAAATATGAGTAAAACTCAAGAAAGTAATGCTTATTTGTAATAAAATATAAAACTGATGATAAATAAATAGATAAATAAATGTAAAATGATAACAAAATATATTAATGAGTACAGTAAATAAAAATTAGATACATTTTTGTGTTTATTATAAAATGATAAAGCGACAGGTGAAAATAAAATTAATCAACTTTCTTAAATTAAAGGAACATAATGCAACCTCCATTAAACCAGGAAAGCATTCAAACACAACATCATCATCACAAACAGCATCATCATCATCATCATCACCATAACATCTGATAAATTAACATAATCGTGTGACACGTGGGATGCAGGAGGAATACAACATCAATGTTTAAAACCCCAGAAGTTAAAACAAATATCATGTTTTGTATGAAAACTTTAATTATGTGCTATTCAGATATTCCGAGGCAGACATCAAAGTATCTACTCCAGGGTATCAAAACATGCTTTCCTAACATACCTTTGTTTACAACCTGCTGTTTGGACAGAGATGACTAATGATGATGAATGAAGAATTTAAAGCCTCATATTTAAAAAAAAATTATATATATATTCTAATGTTATAATTATATTATAATGTTTACAATGTTATTTTAGGATTTTATATATATATATATATATATATATATATGGAAATTATATTAAAAAAATTAGGTATAAATCCCATACAGTACCAGTCCAGGTAGGTGTGTCCAAACCTTTGACTGGTACTGTATATAAATATTATCCTTTCTATAATGAACATTCATGTGCATGCTGTATGCAAGCTCAAGGGCTCAGGGGAAGAGTAGTTGTCTGTCAAATGGAAGGCTGGTGGTTAGATCCTGGCTTTCCCAAACTACATGTCGAGTATCCTTGGGAAAGATACTGATCCCCACCTTGCCTTTGAAACTCATAGATACTTAGAAGAAAACTCATACAGCTATTGGTTAGTACAGAAGAACTTCAGTTTCTAAAACATACCAGCTAAATATGGAGCTGCATCTGATCCTAGTGTCTTGGATTAGTCAGATTTCTATCAGAACTTTTACCAAATTCTTCCGTGTCTGACCATGAGCCTTTTCTCCCATCCAGAGCTGCTTATCACCACGCGCACACATATATTTTGGTTGTGTTTATCCATGATGCTGTGCGCTGAACCCACAATGCACTTTGTTTTGTAGCCAGCTTCCTATATTTGTTCCGCTTGAAGCGGGGAGACTTGCATTTGTAGGTGTAATTAAACGGACTTTATGTAACTAGGCTGGTGTGAATGCACCATAAAAGCGCTTTGAGTTTTCAAAATGACAAGAAAAACATGTACGAACAGTCCATTTACCAAACTTACTGTTGTTGGGAATAAAATCCAACCTACCATTACATTGTACCATTTTATTAATTTTAGTGATGTTCCAACCCAATGCGCACAGACAATGAGAGCACGTGGAAAATATGAAGTCCATATTCCTCATATCAGTATTTTTCCACAACTGGAAGTTTTCCATGTTCAAACATCCAAGAACTGAACAAGTCCTTCCAGATTTCTCTGACATTGTTATAGAATAACTTTCTTCTCTTTTATTCTGACATGAACAGAAATGGAGGAGGGTCAATTTCCTGTATTTACCCAGAAGAGGTGACACTTCACTGCTTAATCTTCCAGGAATGGTAAATACTGCTGGTGGACTTTGGCCCTTTCCTTCCCTCACAGGACATGTCTAAACAAAGAGTGAGGAACATTAATGTGACCAGTGATTGAATGGATGTCAGAGCTTCAGCAGATCAGATGAAGTCATTGTGTTTTGCATCTCATGCCTTAAAGGGCTTTAATCTAGGAATTAGATGCTACCAATCAGGAAGTAGCATCCTTGATGTGGTGCGATGATGAACAGGAGAACAGAGTTTAAAGTTTTAAACATTTTTAAGGTGAGCTGCTTTTTTTTAATCAAACCCAGGCCCTCTCCTTGCCCCTCAGTCCCTCACTCCACACCCCCACACATACATTCATATGTTTGTTTATTCTGCCTAGTCGTCCACTCTGAATGCCACATTAACTCTCTTTTGTCACTCGTTACTGAGTCGTGACATTTCAGCACTGATGTATCATTACTGATACCCTGCTGGGCCCTGGGCCCCCCACACAGCACAGCCCCCGCTTACAGGCCATCAAAAAGTCATCTTCATGTGACCTCCTGAGGGTTTAATACAGAAAAATGGTGGATCTGATTCACAAGTATACAAACTGAAAGTTAAAGTTTAAACTAGTTAGCATGTGAAATAAGACCAGAGGACTTTCATGTGGATAATAACCAGGGTAAAGATTTGGGGGAATTGTGTGAATTTTTAGTTAGTTCACTAATAATACACCATATTAAGAAACAGTTTAAAGCTGATTTCTGCTGATGTGTGGATTCATATCTATTTGCTGTTTTAGGTTTTAAACATGGCCTCAACATTAACCTCATCATCACATCTGTACAGGAGGCAGCACGAGATGCATGCAGCACAGAAGATGTTTACACACACTAAAGCAGCAATCCCAACATGCAGCATAGCAAAATCACAGGGAGAAACTCAGCTAAAAGACTCTACCAAGCATTGACATCCAAACCAAGCACAGTTCAAACCTCAGGAAAAAGGGGCCTCCGCTAATTTCTCCACTTCAAGCAAACCACACAAACAAGGAGTCATATGAAAGCAGAGACTCTGCTAATTTCAAAGATGTCTGTCTCACCACTGTGGGACAGAAATTCTGGGAGCTAGCAGCCAGAATCAGAAATCATGTCTTACTTTTACTGTTTTGTGGTAAAAAGTTTTATTCCAGCTCTAAAAAGAACTCTGCTAATGTGTTCTCTAATGACTGACCATTGATAGAGGTGTCCATCTTCAACATCGGCCAATGGCTTTCTGAGAAATCTACCTGCCTAACACCTCTATCAAAACACCTGGAAACCTGCTCAGTTTAACATTTTACCTTCTACTATAGCACAATTTCTCATCATTTCTCATTACTTTATTCATTCCTAATACTACTTTACTGTCAGTAAGTGAATTGTGAGGACCCAATTGCAGGACAAAGAGACAGGAGGCAGAGGGGAGCAGACGGAAAAGTGTCCTATCCCGGGATCCCCTCAGAATCAGGAACCACAGGAGATGGAAGAGCATCCCATCCCTGGATCCCCTCAGAATTAGGAATCACAGGAGATAGAAGAGCGTCCCATCCCGGGATCCCCTCAGAATCAGGAACCACAGGAGATGGAAGAGCGTCCCATCCCGGGATCCCCTCAGAATTAGGAATCACAGGAGATAGAAGAGCGTCCCATCCCGGGATCCCCTCAGAATCAGGAACCACAGGAGATGGAAGAGCGTCCCATCCCGGGATCCCCTCAGAATCAGGAACCACAGGAGATGGAAGAGCGTCCCATCCCGGGACAACTTCTCTTGCTTGCTGAATCAGTCTGGGTTTTCTCATGGATAGCACATATACAAAGATCAGTGGGACTGGGTGAGGATTATTGAAGTTAATTCTGGTACACTTCCCCCTATTTTTCTCTTTTCAGTTGCATTGTATGTCACTACTGACAACTGTGACAACTAGCCCAATAATTACAGCATACTGTCACTATCATCATTATTCAGATCTTACCAGGATACCTGAGTCCATTTACATGACCATCAAAATCTGATACCTAGGAGTAATCAGATTACTGTAATAATCGAACCTGACATTCAGGAATGAAATGCAATATTCCATATGCAAAATCCATATAGGATCTCTTTTGGATTATGTACATAGTCACATTACTTCCTGTTATTTCCAAAACATCCAACCTTTTGTTAAACATGGCAGCACCCACGGTCTTAGCATTAGCAGCTAACGTGGAAGCTAATAAGCTGCTTAACAGACTACATGTGAATGTTTTACTTTGTTTATATTCCTGCTGCTGCACGTCATCCTGTTTTTCTTCTGCGGTTTCCTAATATTGTGACGCCGTTGCTCCCACCTTTTTTATTGGAAGACATTAAAAAGACAGAAGCAATGCAGTGTTTACACATACCCAGATGTAAAATCATCAAATAAATCAGGTATACGGCTCTACATGTATAAAGATATCAGAGTATTAGGGAGAAATCTACGTGTGTTCATCTGATTTCTCATATTCAGGTTATGTTTTCTACATGATTATTCAAATAATCTGATAACTCCAGAAATCACATAATGATCAGATTCTTGGTGTGCATGTAAACAGGCTCAGAAACGGGTGTTTAGTTATGATGATGGCCCAACAAAACCTTTTCCTCAGCAGCCTGCTGTAGACTCAGTGCTGGTTTAAGAGTAGACTCCTTTCCTCATTTACAAGCATATGTTGTTGTTTGTGTCCGATGTTTGACTAAACTCGATGTTTAAATCAAATTAATTTATTCTGATTATTTTGGGTAAATGTTTCTTTTGAATCCTGAATGTACAGCTTATTTATCAGTGGTAGTAAAAACTGTTAAACTTGTGCTCTAAAAAATATCCCATCAAACAATTAAAGACATCTTCTCTAAAGAACGCCGAGCTCCTTCGCTGGCTTCCTAATGAAATCCCGCTGCTCTTTAAAAGTTCAAATTTAACTGAGGCATCAAATACTGCTGATTTAAACTGGCCCGGAGGCTCAGCAGGCCAGACACAGATTACACAGTTAAACAAATGCTTCAGCCTGTCGATGGTTGTCAAAACAGCCATTAGCATTTCCGCAGCTGGTGATTGCTGGTGTTAAGAAAACAAGGAGAAAGCCTCTCGGCTGGATTCCCACACATTACTACAGAGTGGGTTAAAGAATGCCTGCCACTCACGCTGTGAGGCATCTCATGCACATACATAGACATGCATGTTAGTACCTGCACACATATAGACACCCACCAATCCACTCACACAGAAATGCACATGGAAACACTAACAAATGGACATTCACACACTTCCAATTTGCTGGGTCACCGGATTCCTTTCCCTCAGAATGATGCTAGACATGGCGGGTTCCCAGGGGCCGATTACGGGCAGCTAGAAACCAGTAAGAAAACAATTAAGCCAGGAGCATTAGTCTGTGGAGGAGGAAAGGGAAACTGCCAGCAATAATTTCAAACAGGAAGTGAAGCTGGATTACAGCGAAGAACAATTGAACATGTCCAGACTCTGAACTGAGAAGTAATTTGTCATCTCTCCAGCAGGACAAACGTCTCCAGAGTTTTACTTTAATGTTGCCTCAGGTTAACCAACATCATGTTTAATAACCAGGGAGAGCTTTAGGGGTCGCTGCAGGGTCATTATTTTAACTTTCACTAAGACAGGAGCAGGTAGGCAGCAAAACATGATGCACTGCATCTATGTGGAAATCAAGAAAAGAAACTAGAATAGAAATACTTTAATAATCCCTTCAGAGAGCCCTCAGGGAAATGTGGGAACTAAACTCATCCAATATCAGACAAATAGACAGATGAAGTTATTTATACCTGTACAACCCACATGTTCACAAGTCATTTTTTACAAGTCCAAATTACTTTTAGTCATAATAAGTAATTTGCTGTCTGGTCTGATAATTAACTTGAACTGATAAACTGATTTACTGAAAACCTGTAGATGAACATGGAAATTTCATCAGTTGACTCAACCCAGAAAAAGACCGGTTAGTAACTGCAAGATAAAAACACAATAAACTAAAGATAATCATGTACTTTATACTGAAATAAATAATGCTGAAGCAATATCAACAATAAACTGAAAATTTGCATCTCGATATTCTGTCCTCTAACCTTACATCATGATCACAAACAGCACTTTACTAGAGATGATCGTTTTATCAATAAATAAATAAATAAATAAATAAATGTGAATGTTAGTCTTCAGGTAGTCTAACTGACTCCAGTGATGATGTGTTTATGTCCATCTGTTTGTTGGTGGGAACCTGAGTCTGTGA
>NC_055693.1:33462174-33622174 GCF_017639745.1 Melanotaenia boesemani
CTCCACACTGTCAGCTTTTGATTATTAAACACATTAGCATCTCGTTAATATGTCTTTACTTCCTCTGAAGATGTAAAATACACATTTAAAGAATAAAAAAACTGCTTTTAAAATCTTGCTTAATAATCTGGTGTAGGATTAAATTAAACCAAGACGCTACTAAGACAAGACAACTAATATGAAATGATTTGTTTTTATTTGAAAATCCTGCATGTCACATTAAATGACTGCTCTGTAAGGATTCATCATCTGATAGCTACAGAATAAACAGAATACATAATCAGTAGAGGTGTGAGAGAATCAGGGAAAATGAGAAAACATGGTGTGCTTGGACGGTGGGAGGGCTTATGTTCATCCAGCAAACATGGAGCTGCTGTAACCGGGAGGAGACGCTATGCCTGTGCAGCAGGGTGGAGCAGGGTGGAGCATGGAGACCTGTGTAGACCCTGATCAGCTGTCGGAGCTGGAAAAAAAAGTCAGAATGTTTTTCACAAGAGAAACCTTTCATAGATTAATTAAAGTAATAAATTCCTGCATTTTTTTCTTTTACATTTCACTGTTGCTGGAGTGGTCTTTAAATTTTGTGGCTTCGTGCAGACTGTTAAGTTTTGCTTTGTCCTTGGAGCTGCCTTGGCTGCTTCCATAGTGGCCCCCACCATCACCTCCCACTATGTCCAATTCCCCTCCTCTTTACTCCACTTTAAGCGTGGCAATGTCATATTTTAAGAGGTCTTTTATGTTAAGCTATTTATCTGCAGCCTCTCTGAGGAGCGAGGCAGGGAGCATCGGAGATTAGTGAGGAGAGGCAGACATATTTATTTGACTGTAACATCTTGTGGAAGATGTGAATGTTCATCAGAAAAGAATGACCTTTTATAGGACACAGTGTGTGTTCTGTGTGTCAAGGTATCAGATATTACCCATCAGTCTCTATGTCAGCTTAGCTGTGGGTGGATACAGAGTTATGCATTTATATAAATGTGTTATTTTTCTCTTTCAGTGCAAAGGGAATGACAAAATGTCTTTGTTCCATGTTGAGAGAGAGACGGAGAGAGGCACAGAGAGGATGTGAGAGACCTCAGAACTATTTCCCTCAACTGCTGGTGTAACAGACATATTTTTCAGGATGTAACAGCATGTGGGCTCAGGCTCTGTTTATCCAGGATGACACCCTTCACATCCATTCATCAGCGTCCCGTCAGCCCTCCACTGACCTTGGGTCTGTGTCTGTGTGGGTGCAGAAGGAAAGGAAAGACAAGTTTGAAGGGAGTGATGGAATGTGGTACCTGAACGGTAATGGGCTCTATTTTAATTTGTGCCTCAGCAGGACGGTGGCCACTGCTAGCTGCACACAGAACAATAAATAATAACCAGTGAGCAGGATTCAGGCCAAAGAGCCAGAGTGATCGGAGGTGAAAGGGAGGAAATCAGCATGTAAGTGAGTTAGCTTTATCTTCTCTTTGAGCCAAGCAGTAACACGACGATTTATCACCCTGGATATGAACTAGTCTGTGTAACTGAGAGTCAAGCATTACTAGACATTTGTTATCCTAACTGTTTAATGGGTTTTCCTTTGTATGCTGCACAAGACTTCAGTCCCTGCAGGCGTGCAGGTGACAGATGGCAGGCCTGGGTGGGGGTCCCTCCTCCTGTAAGTTATAGACGGACACACACACACACACACACACACACACACATATGGAGAAAAATAAGCAGTTAGTGCTGGTATTGGAGGAAGAAATGTTGATGATGATGACGATGACAGAGTTCTACTGCTGAACAATGAGACAAGACAAGGACGAACACCGTCCATCCATTATCTATACCGCCTTGTCCATTAAGGGTCGCGGGGAAGCTGGAGCCTATCCCGGCATCTAGCAGGTCAGAGGCGGAGCACAAGAAAGAGAAACCTGACTAATTTAATTTGTACCACAAAAAATCAGCCCATCTAAAGCAGTTAGAGCATTTAGTTCTAACAATGTGTAGGCCACAGAAACACAGTTTTATATTTGACTCTTTACTCTCCATTAGAAAAATCAGACGTTGTCATTCGTGTTTCTATTCGTCTTTCTCAGCAGGAATCCCAGGATTAGAGTTCTGCTGCTGGTTCACCCCTTTTTCATGACCTCTCCACTCCCAGCCAGTTCAGCCATCCTTCCTGGTTCTGGTACTGTTGGAGGTTTTCCTTCCTGGTTCTGGTTCTGATGGAGGTTTTCCTTCCTGGTTCTAGTTCTGATGGAGGTTTTCCTTCCTGGTTCTGGTTCTGATGGAGGTTTTCGTTCCTGGTTCTAGTTCTGATGTAGGTTGTCCTTCCTGGTTCTGATGGAGGTTTTCCTTCCTGGTTCTAGTTCTGATGGAGGTTTTCGTTCCTGGTTCTAGTTCTGATGTAGGTTGTCCTTCCTGGTTCTAGTTCTGATGTAGGTTGTCCTTCCTGGTTCTGATGGAGGTTTTCCTTCCTGGTTCTGGTCCTGTTGGAGGTTTTCCTTCCTGGTTCTAGTTCTGATGTAGGTTTTCCTTCCTGGTTCTGGTCCTGATAGAGGTTTTTCTTCCTGGTTCTGGTCCTGATGGAGGTTTTTCTTTCTACTGTCTTTCTCATCATGCAGCTCAGGATGGAGGATTAAATGAAATGTGTTGGTTTTCTTAGCTAGGTCATTAGTTCATAAATTTCCATATATATATATATATATATATATATATATATATATATATATATATGGAAATTGTGGTTCTGGATCTGCAATGTGATGCGAATATGCATCTATAAATTATTGTTATATGTATGTCAAAGGTCAATGAAAGATATAAATGGTATGAGTGAATCTAATATAAGAGAATTAGTTCAAACTAATAAAGGCTTTAAAGAAATTTAGACAAGTGAACTAATGGGTTTTAAATTCTAATTGTTGCCCATGTTGATACAACTTGACATGTTTCAGCATTTGTAAAAACTAGAATGGTTTAAGGCAATGGGTTTTATAGACGTACTTCATGGGACCAAAGGTCTGCTTTACAAATCTCTCATGTATTTCATTTATTTTGAATTTTGACGTCCTCTGAAGCCGTTTTGCTCCCTGGTCGGCCACCATATTTTTCCCCTGGCGGACTTTATTGGGCATGTACAACTCTAAGAGAAGAAGACAATGTCTCACTCTGTAGTTTTTTGTTTTTTGTTTTCTTTCCTTTTTTTTTTTTGCTGACAATAGTCGACGGGTAAATTCATTGTCGACTATTTTTATTGCTGACTATTGTCGATAATGCCAACTAATCATTGCAGCCCCATTTGAGAGGTAAATAACATAATCTCCTGCAGATGATCATGAGGAGCCCATGAATCACTTTGGATTACTCTGACTGATAAGAGGGCAGGCGGGATATAAATTACAGACAATATTTATAAATTATTCTAGTTTATCAACCAAACACATATCACATGCAGATGGTGTTTACATGGAATCTACATTTATGTTTAAAAGCTTTTATCCAGTTTTTTTAGATTTAAAGGACAAACAAGGTCTATTATATGCAATAAAACAGTTTAGTCCAATCTCTCTTATTTATATATTTCATATGTATAAATTCTATGTGCTGCATTGCACCATTAATATATTATTAAAAGCTAAATAATAGATCAAAGCTGTTTTACCCATAAGCTCACTGGCTTAGGAGCATTTTGGGGTCTTCATGCTAATGTATACTGGGAAGGAAATCCTTTTGTCCCTGACGATGAGATGTTAATAAATAAGGCTGCATAAGCAGCACCCTGCTGAAACTGAAGTCAAACAAAAGGGAATTATATCCGTCAGAGCTGTGAATCTCTGCCACCATTATTTTATGGGCTGTAAAAGTTTGGGATCCCCTGTTCTAGTTGGCCTGACATGTTCCACCCAAAGTTTGCTGGACAAACGTCAACTCAGGGACATCAAAGGAGGCTAATGTTGAGCTAAATATTGTTGCGTTGGTCTGTTTTGGCCTTTAACGAGATGCCTTGGTGCTTGTAAAGATTATCAAAAGTAACATATGTTCAATAATATACAAAAAATGGAGGAAAAAAATAGACCTGAGGTCCATATGAAACTAAAAGCTCAGCCAGACATTCTGAAATGGTTTCTTTCCATAACCAGAATTTGTGGCTGTTTCCATCCATGTCCCTCCTCTTCTGCTTCTCTTTGTGTTCAGGTTTAAGTCAGAGGAATTAGTCTCTGAGCTTCAGTCCAAATGACTAACAGCATGCAGACAGGGAGGCTTTCTGTCCTGGAAATCGTGATCTGAGATTCTCTCAGTTTAGTTAAAAAAAAGTGCTCTTTGTTGGAGAGTTCCATGTAAGTGAGAACAGCAGGGAAATGAAATGCTCTGACAAAGTTCTTGGCCTGTGGGGTGTAAATCATGCTGTGCTGACCTGTATATTAGCTCTTTATGTTGTGTTTACGACCTCAGACAAATCAGTTAGCCCACAGGATATTTACACCAGCTCCCTGACAGACTCCCTCAACTTTAGTGGTGTTTAGACTCGTTGCAAGACTGCATTATGGTTCGCCCCACCCAACTCACCCCCAAAAACACTTACACAATTTTCCTGAGTCCAGTTTATTTATTGTACGAATGTGCAACCACCTTCCGTCCAATTAAAGCTGAGTGCTGGCTTTGTGCAGACCCCTGTTCATCATCTGCCTCAGAGGGGCTGTTAGTGGCGGTTGGGGGGAGAGAGTCTGTGCTCTTACTTTCCATGTGACCTGCTATCAGGGGTCAGAAGATCCCAGGTGGGTAAGTCCTGATTGGCTCAGAGGAAAAGCTACAGGGAAAAGCAAAGGAATGGAAATAATGGCATCGGAGTGGAAGACGTGGTTATCTTCCTGCTACACTGCACTCTGGCTCACCTGGAAAAGCTCGGCAGCACTGTGAGAATCATGTTTTTTTATTTCTCCAGTGTCTTAAACACCATCCAGCCGGTGCTCCTGAAAGCCAAACTGGGGCTGGGGTGGACCTCAGTCTGGCAGAGTGGATTCTGCATTATCTCACAAACCGGCCCCAGTTTGTGTGAGTCTGGGACTGTATGTCTGACCTGCTGACCTGCAGCGTAGGTGTCCCCCAGGGGGCAGTCCTGTCCCCTTTCTTTTCACCCTCTACACTGCAGACTTCAGACAACGCGGACAGCTGAGCTCTGCAGAAGTTCTCTGATGACTGCGACTGTCGGACTGATCACTAAGGACGACAACGTGGGCTACAGAGGACTGATGCAGAACTTTGTGGATTGGTTTCAGCAAAACCACCGCCTGATCAATGCGGGGAAAACCAAGGAGATGGTGGATTTTCACCGATGCTGGTATGCTGTCCCCTCACCAGTGAACATCCAGGGAACGGACAATGAGAAAGTGGACTCCTATAAGTACCTGGGTGTTCACCTAAACAATAAACTGGACTGGACTCACAACATGGATGCAATGTAGAGGAAAGGTCAGAGCAGGTCTATCTTCTGAGGAGACTGGGGTCTTTTGGAGTGAAGGGGGCACTTCTGAGGACCTATGACTGTGGTGGCATCAGTCATCCTGTACGGTATGGTCTGCTGGAGCAGCAGCATCACAGAGAGGAAGAAGCTGGACAAAGTCATCAGGAAGTCCAGCTCTGTCCTGGGCTGTTCTCTGGACTCAGTGTGAGACGTTGGTGACAATAAGGGCCTGGAAAACTGACGTCCATGCTGGACCATGAGTCCCACCCCCTGCAGGACGCCCTGTATCTCTGGAGAGCAGCTTCAGTGACAGACTGATCCATCATCGCTGTGTGAAGGAAAGATACCGCAGGTCTTTCCTTTTGCTGCTGTCACACTTTACAATGAGCACATAGAGACTGTGTTTACATGTTTATATACATGTTTATGTACATATTTATATACTTTACATAATCACAGTATGTACAGTATGTAAACACCTTTTTTACCTGGAAGCCTCATGTTTAGAAAAAAAGAATAATTTGTACATAAACATGTTTGTATTTTGAATTATTTTACTGCTGCACAGTTCTCATCTTATTTTGATCAAAACCTTGTAATTCCTGAGAGTCTTGATACAGATGGGCTCAATTCTGGGCTTCAGGGTTTCAGGGCACCTGCTAGATATTTTTGAATTTGGTGGCTTCATTAAAACAAAGGGCTGCCAAAAACAAAATGTGAGCCTTGGTTAGATGAAAAAAACTTGTGCTGTTAGACGTGAATGTTGCAAAGCTGAGCAAAAAATGGAAGGACAAGCGCCAGGTGTCATTTCAAATTTTACTGTTGGCAACGATATCAGGCAACTATGAAAGATGCTAAAAGAAAATATCTGTCAAACTTTATTCTGTTAAACTTGAATAACCCCCACATACTTTTTAACACAATAGACACCGTCCTTAATGTTCCTTAGACTGTCTGCATTGAACCTTTATTTGAGGCTTGTGAAAAATTTCTGAATTTCTTCATGGATAAAGTGGCTAACATTAGGGCTCGGGTGTATTCTCCTATCGCCGATCCATCAGTCTCTGTCTCTTGTTCTGCCCTCTTCCATCAGTTTGAACCCATATCCTTAGATTTCTTACAAGAGAAAGAGGTTCTCCTATCAACATCATTCCACCTTGTTTATTTAGAGTAATTACCACTCTGGGACCACATATTCTCACTATTATTAAAAGCAGCCTGTCCTCATGTGCGGTCCCAAGAGACTGGAAACATGCTATAGTGCAGCAATTAATAAAAAGGCCTAGCCTTGATACCAATGGACTGTCCAATTTTAGACCAATTTCCAAATTCCCTTTTATTTAAAAAGGAAATAGAGAAAATAGTTTACAAACAGTTGATAGTTTTTAGAGGCAAATAATACTTTAGAGGTTTTTCAGTCTGGTTTTAAGTCTCTTCATAGCACAGAGTCTGTACTTCTGAGGGTTTTTAATGCCATTCCTTTAGATAATGTTCTTAGTTTTATTGAACTTAACAGTGGCCTTTGATATAATGAATCACAGAACATTGTTATCCCATTTAGAGCATTGTGTAGGCATTCAAGTAGCTGCCCTCGACTGGCTCAGGTCCTACTTAGCTGAGAGAACTTTTTGGGTCATCCTTGATTCTTTTAAATCCTCCAGTTCTCCTCTGTCGTGTGGGTCCCACAAGGCTCGATTCTTGGTCTGTTTTCTTTATATCTCTGTTTTTAGAAAACACAAGTGTACGTTCCATTTCTTGGCTGATGACAGCCAGGTTTATATGCTTCTGAAACAACATTTCAGAGGCATATAAATTATTACCTTAAATTGTTGATGCCTCGAAGATGTAATATCCTGAATGGTTTTAGACTTTCTGCATTTTAATAATAAAAACACAAAAGTTTTATTATTTGGTCAAAGTGTAACCACCGGATCCTCTCCTCTTGATTTGGACCCTCTGGCACAATTAGTCAAACAGACTGCCAGCAATTTGGGTGTTAAAATTTAGACCGGCAGGTCAGTGCAGTGGTAAAAAAACAGCGTTTGTTAGCTAAGACAACTGGACAAGATAAAACATATTCTTTCCAGAAAATATTTTAAGACCAGTATCCATGCTTTCATCACCACATGGCTGGATTACTGCAACTCAGTTCATATTGGTCTTTCTCGGTCACCTTCATCCCGTCTCCAGCTGCAAAACGCTGCAGCACAACTTTTAACAGATACACCGAAGAGAGAGCACACTTCCCTTATTGTACACTGGCTGCCTGTTTTTTTTAGGGTTCATTTTTGTTTTTAAGACATTGAATGGTCTTGTCCCGTCCTACCTCTCTAAGCTGTTGCATGTCTGCTGCATGTTCTTTAACCTTGTAAGCAAACACAGCAGCACTTGGTGCTATGACACCATCTCATCTCTTATTCTACCTGCGTCCTATCAGCAGCCTATATCTCTCTTTACTCCTTCATCACGTATCATGTTCTCTCCATCCTTTCTCACCTTCCTTTTTATTCATTCCTCTCATATCACCCATTTCCCTCGTTCTTCCTCCTTTTTACTTCCATTTTTCTTCTCATTCTGTTTTTTGACACCTTTCATCTCTCCTTCCACATTTCTTATATGCATTTCATCTGTCCTTTCTCTCGTCTTGTCTCACCTCTTTTCCACTCGTCTATTTTCTCCAATTCTCTTTTAATCTTTTTGAGTTTTTTTCTCCACCTTCACCCCTCTGTCCTCCCATAAGTCCTCCCCCTATTTTCTATCTCCCATCCCTTTTTTCCTCATCCCTCCTTCAGCTCACTGAATTGATTTGATGATTGACGAATTGTAGGGGACTGGACCGTCATTCAGACGATGTGTTTCTGTGTGTGCGTTGTGTGTTGGAGAGGCCGAGGGTAATAACACTGACAGTGCTCTACAAAATAAGGGGAAATTGCCACGGCAACAACTGATGATTAGATTCCACAATAAAAATGGATCAGTGTTTGAGGAAATGGTTCTGGCTCCTGCACATCTCCAAAGGAAAAGTCTTTGGGAAGAGAACATAAAAGAGAGCCAATTAATTGGGGAAGTAGAGACAGAGGTAAGTGGAGGAGAAAAGAGGGGGATTACAACCAAATGTCACTGACAATTAATTTTCCATTGCACAAAGGCAGAAAATGAAGAGAGGCATAATCTGTTCAAGTCAATCAGATCCTAAATTCCTGTGACAAGTAGGATCTATGATTAAGTGTCTGCTTCGTAGCTGGGGTACCTTAATTAATCTATTTTATTCCTTGTCATCACTTTTGGTTCCTGTAAGATGTTAGGACAGGGCTTCTGATAGAATAACAAGCTTTTGTCAAGGTAATCAGGGACTTACATCATTATAAATGTCATTCAGGAAGAAGGCGTCCTCATCCTTTCTTCTGCTGGAGTTGGACAAACAGAGACTCATCCATCATCAACACTAACACTTCACTCTGTCAGGCTGCTTCATGTTTAAAAAATCCATCATACTCCTCGAAACCCTTCTGTTATTGTCAAAAAGTCACCACTCCCTCAGAAATCTCCCGTCCAGCACCAAAACCACCGTGGCTCTCACAGGACATGTTTCAAAACATTAGTCTGTAATGTTTTTATAGCAGTTTTTGGGAGAAGAGTTTTTTGTCCATTAATGACCCAAAAAGGTAGTAAATTTGTCCTGCTGACCTTTAAGAAAAAACTGAAATTCAAATTCAAAGTTTTTCAAGAGAAATACTTCCGTAGAAAAACATATCTCATATGGGGAAACACAGCCAGAATGGAGGCTAGAAACTGAGGGAAAACTTACCTGAAAGGACAAAAATAATTCAATAATTACCCGCAAAGGGTTAAGATGGTTCCCTGCAGCATAATAAGCACATGATTCAGCCAATACCTTTGAAGAAGAGTTATCTAATTTTTTTTTTTTTTTTATGGTTTTATTGATTTTTTTTTAAGCTTATCAATAAACAGCTTTATTTATTCATTTATTTTCTGTACCGCTTAGTCCAATTCAGGGATGCGGGGAAGCTGGAGTCTTTCTTAGCATTTTACAGGTGGGAGGCAGGTTGATCTGGACAGGTCGGCGGTCCATCGCAGGGCCAACACAGAGACAAACAACCACTCACACGACTGCTGAACAATTTGCATTGCAAAGGGAGCTTTATGGTTATAAGGCTCGTCTTGATAATCGGATTTTTTTTCCCAACTATTTATTTATTTATTTTAAATTACAAAATTTAAATAATATTGCTGGGCCTGACCAGAGGGGACAGAAAAAAAGGAGAAGTGTGAACAGAAATGAAGGGTAGAGAAAAGAAAGAGGAGACAGTGATACACCAGATTCATTCCAAACTAACACCAACTAACTGCTACACCTGTGCAGAAACAGAGAATTACCTACCGCTTTTACAGGAAAACAATGATGACAATCATCATGAGCTCCTGTAAGAGACGAGTTATAAAAGACAAGCTGAAAAATAAAAAGAAAAAAGATGCAAAAACCAGAAATACCAGAAACACACACACAAAAAAAGCCTAAACAAAAGTAGCTCTTAGCATATAAATCCACAGGACAGCGAAGTGATGGTGTCAGATGCAGAATATGAGGACTCAAAGATGAGTGTGATTGTGCTAAAGCACCTCCACGAAGATTAGAGGCAGACCGGGACTAGAGACCTGGGCAATCAGCAGCAATACTGGAGCAAGAATCCCACCACCAAGACAACCCCAACCAGACAGCCAGACACCCGCGCAACGCCCAGGAGGACCAGGCACTCCAGACTTTATCACAGAGCTTCGATGACGTTAAAGATTCATGAAGTAAATTTACCACAGTCAATGCACCCACATGTAATAATAATGACAAGCTAGTTCATCTTTAAATCCAGAAATAGATCTGATTCAGCCTTAAATCCTGAACTTTATCCGAACTGAAGTACACTAGACTCCAACTGAAAAAAATTTAATTGACGTTATAAACACACATATATATATATATATATATTTACACTGTCTGTTTTCCAAACCAGTAGAGGATAGCCAAAAATACTGGTCATTCTCACTTACAGGACACATAACAGGGAAATTATTTTGATTTTAATGCTTCCTATTCTGTTTTAACATTATATCTAAAAAACAAAAAGGTAAACTCAACATAAAGGCAACATCAGCTCATTAAAGCAACATGTTTTAGATGAAACATATTTACTGATCCATTTTATTTATAGGCATCATTCAGGATACTCCAAAAGAACACTAAAAAAACTACTGGCTATTGTGAATGATGCCAGTCACCCTCTGCACACTGTCATCAGTGCACAGAGAAGCCTGACCAGTAACAGGCTGCTCCTCCCCAAGAGTAGGACCAACCGGCTCAGAGACTCCTTTGTCCCCCGAGCCATCAAACTGTACAACTCTGCATTAGGCAGGAGGGGGAGAAGGAGGGGGGAGAGGGAGGTGTGCAGTCCGCCTGATACAACACATGCACAATAACCCATACAAACAGTTGCAATAACTTATACGTGCAATAGTGAACTGGGAATCTGTACGAACATAAAGTCATTTTAAATCTGTACAATATTATTTGAAGGTCAGGCGAACACTGTAGTAATGTTATGACATAGGAATGTAACATTAAATTTTAATTAATTATGTAGACCATGTTACAACTCTGAGGACTAAAACTCTGCCTCTCCTTCCAGCTTTGATTCTGTCATCTGGCAAAATAACATATGCTTAGGAATGAAGTGTTTTGCTGAGTCACTGTTATTAATGTCTCAATAGGAGGAAAGAAAAAGAAGCTCTTGATGCTGACTCCCTCTGAAATAACTCCTGATGTCCTCCTTTCTTATATTTGCTCCTGAAGTTTTGACTGAAGACCTAACCACTGCTAGCATCACTCTGCTACTAGCTAGCATAGCATGCTAGCTCTTTCAACAGAAGCATTGAAAACAGCCAATTACGTTAGCAAGAAACCAAAGAGAAGAGCCAATCATAGCAGTTTAATGGGTGATATGGTGGGACTTTTAGCAGCAACTGCATGTTGCAAAGAGAAAGTAGCTCAGCACATGTCCATCAGCTGGTCATGTGACAGTCAGGGACAACTCAAAATTTCTGGACAATGATGAGGACATGTCCTACACTATCCCACACCCATGGATCAGACAATTTGAAAAACATTTATATGACTTGCTGTAAATGGAAGAAATTTGTGGTTTTACAGAATTTGTGTCTGTTTTTTCTCTTTATCTTCTTAGTATAAATAAAACTGTGATCTATTGACGCTTCCTTTGCTCGGCCCATGTGGAGGCATTTAAACAGTAAAAGAGTTGAGGAAACCTTTTCCAGTCAGGGTTGAGCTTTATTTACCCTGCTTATCTTTCCTCTGGCTCAGAGCAGCACTGTTTATTCTAACCCAGCAAAGACAAACAGAGCTGCACACATCAAATCCACAAGCCTCAAGTCATTTGTGTCTGCTTCAACAATCCAAAACCACATGCCAGACTTTTGTCCAAACTCTCACCTACCAAAATCACTTACGACTAATTGTTTCTTCTCCCTGGTGGATTTTTCCTTTCTAACCGTTTCCTACGCTCACGCTCAGACGCCAAACATATTTTGGACTTTATTACTTGGTATTAATTGTTTTGGAGTGCAAATTATGTTTCTGACTGCATAAATATGAAAACCTGTATTATGTTTTCAATAACCAAATGTTGGAATTTGTTTTGTTTTGCTTTTTCACACAAATTCTGAACAGCAGTTGAAAACAAATTACTTTGGCTGCTCTCACAGTACTTTGTTTTACATCTTCTCCAGGAAATCTGACTTTTGATTTTCTTTCATTTTTATCCTTTCTGAAGTTGGAAAAGTGTAATTTGTGATTTTGGAGGCAGGTCTATGTGTGAACGTAGAATAAAAAGAAAGACAGAGCATTCATACAGAACGTTAGCCTGTAAAACTAAACATGCTGTGAAAGTGGCTCTTATCAAAATGATAAATTCCTGTTTAAAAAAAGCAGCTGTGTTCCTGTCCTATTATTTAAGCCCATCATGCCACAGACTTTCCATTAACACCTCACAGATTTGTGTCAACTTTTACAATAAAAAAGGTTTACCATGTGTCTTTTATGATCTCAGACATGACTGAGAGACTGTGAGCCCTGGAGATTACAGAAGACATTTCCAACATTACAAAGTTATAATAATAAAGATTTCCTGTGAAAAGAAATGTTGGATTATTATTTTGAATAACACTGAAACAGGTTTATGCATGTATAGAGGCAACAGTGATGAGATATTTTAGGAATTATTGTTAGTATACCATCTCCTGTAGAGATCTTTAGAGATCCTCTTAAGGACAGAAAATCAACTCACGATCATTGTGTGCGATATATGGATTGTAAACCATATAAACCACCTTGTGTACAACTTTGGAAAGTACTTGCAAATCTATGTTCAAATGCACACAGAAATATCTAGAAATCACACACAACAAATTTACACAAATATTAATATTTTACACACATTTTTTTTTTTATCTTCAACCGTGTCAGGAGTAACAGTTTTGTTTTCCAAAGGGCTTCTACAGTACAAATCATAAGACAATCATAAGACAAATCTGCATTCACGTACAGATCGGTTTAGTACACAAAGTCCTGGAAGCCTTAAAAGAGCCGGGTTTTCAGACTCTTTGAAGGGTTCCAGGAGCTTCACAGCTTCATCTGTAGACGGTGCATCAACCAGTGAGCAGAAAGTTCTATGTGTGTGTGAAAAGAAGAAAAATAAAGCTCCTCTATGGCTGGAATAAAGCCAAGAAGACGTTTCTGATGCACGGTGGCGCCACAAAGCAGCTGAGCTGGAGTTGGTTTAGTGAGGATAGCAGGTAAATAGTAGCAGGAATAACTGGAAATGAGGAAAAAGTGGAAACATGGAAATAGTTTCTGTTGTGTGTTTGTTTCAATAACAATATTTTTTCTCCTGAAAGCCAAAACTTGAGAGAACGATGAGATGAGAAAAGGTTTGGTCACTGTTGATCTGTGTGTTATTTCTACAAAGTTCTGTTAGTAATAAATTCTGCTTTCTTCTTCTAGTCGACCTTTATGCTGCTACATCTATTCATACATTCATTTTACATCATTTTACCTCCCAATCTGACAGCTGAGGCTGGAAACATGATATGTGTGCATGCTGACTGGCGTTACAAGGGTTGAGCATCTACATCTCTCCCCTCTCTCTCTCTCTCTCTCTCTCTCTATATATATATATATATATATATATATATATATATATATATATATATATATATATATATATATATATATATATATATATATAATAGGAAAAAAATGTCTTGGGATTTTAAGGGTTCTTTTGTTTGTCATGGACTGCTTCTGTCTCTGGGATCTGGGAATCCATCATGGTGCAGCCAGTGTTGATACATTACAGGTCACAAGATACTGGGTAGAATTTCATTGTTAACACAAGATAGGATGTCTGTAACTGAGAGGAAGAGAGGAAGTCCCATCCCACCATCCGAGGACCAGTGAGGACACGGGGAGAAGTCAGGCTGTGGTGTCAAATGAACTCCAGCTACCCATGCTTTGCCTGCAAAAATCCCAGACACATCATCTGCTTGTCAGGTCCAATCATAACAGAAAATAAGACAGAAAATGAGGGATCACAGGACATAACAGAAGTATGCAGATGGAGAAACAGGAAGAGGAGAAGGGAAGAAAGTTTACTTGTTGGTCAGTGCAGCCATGATGCATGAGCAATGATAGAGAACATAACTCTGCACCGGGAGCTCAACAAGAGGACAATCATCTAACTGAAGACTGTGTCTATAGCTCCAGTCATCGTTTGTCATTCCTGTTTGAGTTTAGCTTGTTCATATTCGGCTCTCAGTCTGCAGGGTGGTAGAATGAATTATGATGATTAGGGGGTAAGGAGCACTGAAACAGAAGAGTAGAAGAAGCCCACGCTGGATCTTAGAAGATTTCTATCTTGTTGATGCCTCCTCTTTTCCCTTGAATATGGTTGGGTTTTAGGTTGGGATGGTGACTGTGGGCCAGGACTGAACGGGTATCTGGCAGAACACAGGGCTGCTATTGGTATTTATGTAATGTCAATTCAACTGAATGCTCTGCTTAAGAGAGCAAAATCATAATTTTATAATAATCACAATAGTTAGAATACATCATATAACAATGCTGATAATATAAAAAGCACTGACTTCAGCTGTGGAGGAAAAAGTTGGACTTAAATGTAGTTTCATGATGAATAATTAGCAGCTGTGATGATGAGTGGTACAAAACTGAATAAGATGATGTTTTTAAATGAGCCCTGTCCAGACCAGTGAAGGAAGCGATGGACTGGGAAACTCCTCAAGGTTTTCATGAGTATGAGGGACAATTTAATGGCTGCAGACTGGATGAGATACACTGTAAAATCTCACTAGTTGACTTTACTTTTTGCCAGTTCTTTTATTCTTCTTGTGACAGTGACAGAGCTTAGTGTGAGATGTTACATGTGTTGCTTTTAGGCTTTAATCTATTTAATCTATTTATTTCTACTGTTTTTCTAATGGTGAAAATGCTGCATTTTAAGGCTGGATCCTTTAGCTGCTGATGTTCTATCCTGATTACTGACTCATCCATGTGTAATGTGTGGAAAGTGTAACATTCTTTGCTGCAACTCATGCCTGTAAATCTAAATTGCCCCTTGGGAAGAAGTGAAGTCTGCTGAATCTGAACCTTCTTCATTTTTTTGCACTCCAACATTCATATGAGTTATTTAAGATTAGTATTTATAACAACTAGATTAAACTTAATATGTTCTTTTAAAACCAGAATTATCATTGAAATGAACTGAAATCACAGTCATGACAGACATTAATGACAGTTATTAATGTAATCACTATGTGACCACACAGATAATTTAAAACCAATGCACTCACTCGTGATTACAAGCCCCCCCCCCCCCCCCCCCCCCCCCACACACACACACACACACACACACTTCATGTGTATTGACACAGCTTTATAGGTTCAAGGAGAGCAGGAGTCGTGCATTTAGTTTACCATCAAAATATTTATTTAAGAACAGAAATAGGGTTAGGTTAGGGTTGATTTTGGTTCCTGGAGACTCAAGACAAGAGACAACTGTAAGTTTAAGAACAACAGTTTTTATTTTAAGTATAATAAATACCTAAAACCATTTCAATCTAAAATACAAATCCATTAAAAAAACACAGTATTTAATGGAAGCTAATAAATAGGCAGGGTTCTTTCCTCAGGGAGATTCTATCGCAGACCCCAATAATTACCACCACGTGAGCTCAATGTGATTACTAACACTGCAATCTTACATTGCTACCCACACTGCAAGGAGAAGCACATCTACAAAAACCCTCAAGTGACCGCCACCATTAGGCCTACCACACTGCATGCAAAAGCTGAGGATCCCATATATACTCCCCACAGTTTGTCCCACTTCCTAAAAAAGGCCACAAAAACATGGTTGAACTCAGATGGTTCAGCTTATGTTGACTAAAACGACATTACTAAATGTATTTATTGAAAATGTAGCAATTAGTTGTCATAATAACAATGTACAGATCCTGGACTGTTCACAGTAAAGCTAAGGTTTAATGCAATTCAATATGGTAGCCGAGTTGGGCGAACGAAATAGAGGAACTGGTTCAGGCAAAGCAGCAGTCTGGCACTTAATCTGCATTAAGGAAAATATGGTCAAAATTGTTTCTATCAAGTGGCAAAAATACTTAAGAGGGACTGACCCACCTACATTACCACAGCAGTTTAAGTTATCTTGCTCACTCTGAAGTAGGAGTGAAAATCCCATTTCATCTTTTATAAATCCTGTGTCATTAAACCCAAAGGTGAAAAAAAAAACTTTACTTGACTTTAAAGAAATGAGATATCTGTCAATCTGAGCATCTAAGTCATGTTGATACCTATAGCCTACAAAATAATAATAATAATAATAAAAATCTGGCATTAAACTCAAATTAAAAATACTTCTGTACATTTGAAAATCTGGATATCTCTATAGCAACATTACGTTACATTCTTTGAAATACTGTAACTCTTCAACCATCTACGCAATTGACGTAATTCAAACGGATTCTGAATGTTGCAGCTTGCACTGATATATGGTACATCAAGGTACCGTAACATGCCGCTGGTATATGGTACATCGAGGTACCGTAACATGCCGCTGGTATATGGTACATCGAGGTACCGTAACATGCCGCTGGTATATGGTACATCGAGGTACCGTAACATGCCGCTGGTATATGGTACATCGAGGTACCGTAACATGCCGCTGGTATATGGTACATCGAGGTACCGTAACATGCCGCTGGTATATGGTACATCGAGGTACCGTAACATGCCGCTGGTATATGGTACATTAAGGTACCGTAACATGCCGCTGCTATATGGTACATTGAGGTACCGTAACATGCCGCTGGTATATGGTACATTAAGGTACCATAATGTGTTGCAGGTATACGGCCAGTTAACCGGCGTCTTGATTAAAAGCAATAAGAAGCTGATTTTCGAAATATGACTTTTTATGTTACAACCTTGTGTTTGTGGTGGATTAAATGACTCACTGGCTTTTACTCATTGCTGTGGTTTCCTCATGTGAGATTGTCACAGAGCTGAAACACAGAGCTGCCGGTAGACACGCCCCTTGGAGAACGGCAAGTCGGACAAACCACTTTAAGGAATAGGGGGTCATAATCTTTCAACAATTTGAAAGCGCACTGTTTAACGTTTATAATTTGCACCACTTGTATTGTGCTGTATTGAACATTACTATCATTGTTGTTTACAAAGATTTTTGGGGGGAGACAGCTTTATGGAGCGGGGTCACATTCAGTGTGTGTCTTAAGCTCCCTGGGATTTCCACCTATGCTCTGTGGCCCTGATTAAAAGTAGATACTGGAAGGAGACTCTGGGAACCACAGCAGGCTGACTACTCTGGCTCTGACAAGGAGGGGACAAGGGATGAATACGCTCTCTTCAACCTGGGTTTACAGAACATATATCAGCCAGGATCATTCAGAACACAGCTCTACTACAATTGCTTACACCAAGAAATCTTACCCCAAATCCACCAGGACCCAGACAAAGAGGCACTAATTGCCCACACCTGTCCTTATGAAGGCAGGAAACTCTCTAAACCCTCCCTGCGGAGGGCAGTACTCTCACCATACATGTCAGTCCTCTCAACTAGTCATATTTTTAGGGGTAGGGGTCCAGGGATTTGATTCAGATTGGTGATTTGCCAATTTAATTTAATTTGAGGCTTCATTGTTTTATTCTGAATATACAAATTTCAGTTAAATATGTGCCCCAGTCTTCCTCTAGAAAGCTTTAATCCTGTCCTTTCTGTAATATTTTTCTTTCCCTAAAATGATGTGATCAATCTTCATCTTTTAAAACAACCTGCTAACAATGGCCTGTTGCTGATCACTGATAAGGAATGAGGTGGAAAATGTCTCTTTTCCTTCTTCCAGTCCCTCATTTTTTCTCCACCATCTCAGTTGTTGTCTCTCTGATCAGGGTGGAGGAGGAGGCAGTGATGGATTGTTAGGTTTGCATTTTGCCTCCTTCCTCTATCACTCTAATGGAAACACCGCAGTGGTGCCTGGGCTACGTCTGACATCTAAGCCCTGGAGTGATGTGATATCTTTTTCCATCTCATAGCCTACTTTCACCTCACCATCAGTGTATCACATGTGGCTGCACACAGCACAGCTTCTCCACCTTCTCTCTGGACAAATGATGGAAATATGCTAAATAAAACCTTACTGGCTTTCCAAGGAATGTGCCTTGAGGGTGGACGTGACTGCTCCACACGGTGAGACTAGGCTGAAACTCAGAGAGAAAACCAACCTGTTTATGGTGAAAAATGTAGGTCGGCGATATGTGACGATGCAATGAAAGTAACTTTTGGTCATTTATATATGACATGGAGGAAGTTCAAGGACCCTCTGTCCCAATCCAGTTTTATTTATAAAGCAGTGCAAAAACAACACGGATGGCTCTCCACACACACAAAGTGAAACATTACAACAATAAAAGCTTGGAATAAAATAATAGTTTTTTAAAACCATTAAAATCCTTTTTTGAGGGAAAAGGATGCTAACAAAGAGATAAGCTGAGGTGCTATCTGAAATTTGCAATCTACTGATGTAAAAACAGCCTGAAAACTCAAATTATCCACTAAATGGAGGGATGACCAGACTACAGATTTATTAGTAGGAGAAATCAGATTCAAGATTCAAGATTCAAGATTCAAGATCTTTATTGTCATTATGCAAGCATAATGAATATTCTGAGGAGTTTCTGGGCTTAGCACACATAAATAAATAACTAAACCAGTTAATAACCGACTGAGACCATTAGTTTAGAAATGGTTGATGCAGTCATTCTTTACTCTGATAAAAAATACATAACTATACCAGATAATAATATTATAATTTCCCAGACATATTTATAAAGTGTAATGTAAAAAAGACGGCAATTTTTCATTGTGACTATCAGTGCAGTAAAATCCAGATTTACTAGGAGCAGGTTCAGAGTGGGATGGGAAAGATTATCTCTAAGGAAATCATAATGGACCCCAAGTTTTTATTTATTTTTTTTTATTTTGGGGCTTTATCATAAAGGGCACAACTATGTAGAAAATAACTGAAAGGATGTTGGTGGACATGTGTTTTGTCCATTCTAAAAAAAAAGATGATTGCTTTACTCTGGACCTGAAAACTAACTGTAACTATGGATCATATAAATGTTCCTATCATTTCCTTTAGAGAAACTAACTTGTCTACTGAAAGCAGGAGCGTTTGAAATGGTTTGATGAAAGCGATCACATCACAGTTCCCACAGTTTCAGGGCAGCACCTGAACATTCAGGGTCGCCTCTGAGCTTTATCTTTGTCTCCAGGACGACTGACAACAACTGATCTGCCGACCGGAGAGAGTGAACCAGGTGTGTGGAGTGAGGCCATGAAGACATTTAAAAACTAATAACTGTATTTAAAATCAATCCTCAAACAAACTGGAAACCAGCTTATTTTTATTTTATTTTTATTTTTTTTTTTGTACCAGTTAAAAACAGCAGCAGCATTTAGAACCAGCTGAAGTCGAGTAAGTGACGTGTGTCCAGGTCCAACATGATGCAGCAGTCTAAGTGACTGACTGCCCAAAACAACCAAAACAGCCCTACATCTGAAATGATCCTTTGAGTGAATATATAAATTTTTAGTCAATATAAAAATATTGGTATTAGCCTGCAGGGAGTTAAATTGAGTTTAGAAGGAAATAAGAAGGTAACTTCCCCAGGATAGAAATTACAGTCTAATATCACCTGAAAAGTTCCGACTGATGTCCAGTCCCAGTTTGTGAAAGCCACTTCAACAAGTTTGTGACGTCCTTATCTTTTCAGACCTCAGGTAAAATGGAGGGTGCCGTCTCCATCTATTAATCTGCTCAGTTTTTCATCTCTCAGGGAAACTGGGGCTTCATAGAGCTGACACTCAGACATTTCTCTCTTTTTTGTAGTGACTTGGTGAACACTGTTTGCCAAGTGTTGTGTAATGAAATGATTCCTATTTCATCTCAGAATGTCACCTTCACAAAGGTTGATCTTTCAACATAAATATTTTCTATTTTGCAGATTTTTCACTGTTTTAAAACATCACATTTAAACAAAATTTAACTTTGATAATTATTATTTAACACCTGGATGTTATTTTTATTGTTATTTTTATTCATTCCACTCTAGAATGCACCGCATGGTGGCAGTAAACTGAAGTATGTACAGTATGACCGTACTGTTTTACTTTTTCACACTGGTTTGAAGGATGTGCTGCTCAAATCATTACTGTTTCCTGGACTCTTTCAAGTCTTCTGATGAGTTTCTATGGCAATGGACGGGTTGTTTACCAGTGGGATCAACTGATTGAGTTCTCCAAAACTAAGATAATCAGCAAAATAACACACCAAATGCCAAAAAGAGTTGAAGAGGAAGCAAAGAAGATGTTGGGCAGGAAAACAAAAAAAGTGGAATTTCAAACCATTTTTTTCCAACCATTCTGATGAGTAACATGAGGCCGTTAGCTATGTCACTAAAAAGAATAAGATCTTCACAAGGGACATCCAACTGTTAGCTGTGAGTTTCCCTGATGCATCCCAATGCATTCATTGCAATCTGTGGTGACTCAACAACGTCTCCCTCTCTGCGACATTACCACCATTCAACAACAGTATGTCAGCTGCTCCATCAGAGAAAATAAGATGTTGGACTTATTTTATGCAAATGTTAAAGATGCATCCAGCTCTGCTGCCCTGCCTCCTTTTAGAAGATCAGACCATAATCTCGTTCCTCTCACCCCCACCTACAAACCCATCGTTCAGCAGCAACCAGTCATCACACACATTATTAAAACCTGGTCTAATGAAGCTGAAGATGTGCTGAGAGGTTCTCCAGGGCCAAAGACTGGAATGTCCTCTGTGAAGCACATGGGGATGGCATCAATGCCATGACTGAGTGTGTGACAGATTATATCAACTTCTCTGTGGACAGCATCATTCCTACAAAAACAATGAGGTGCTTTTCCAAAACAAAACCCTGGGTTGCAGTGACCTAAAAAAATATAAAAAAAGAAAGAAAGACAAAAGCTTTCAGAGAGGGAGACGGGGAGTTGTTTAAGTCAACACAAAAACAACTCAGAACAAAGATTAAGGAGGACTACAGGAAAAAGGAAGAAAGCAGCTCCAGCAGAACAACATAAGGAATACTGTATGTGGTCAGGACTGGAAAAGCTCATCGGCTAAAGGGAATCAGACTGATGGAGGTCTGGACAGATGGACTGATGGATGAGCTGAACATGTTCTTCAATAGGTTTGGTTCAAAGTTCAGCATCACCCACATAGATAATGTTGAGTCTAATGACCAACTACATCTAAAACATTTGTTGTCACCTTCTATCCTTCATTCAGAAAAAAAGGTCTGAGGAGCTTTACATCATAAATAACATGCAACAACACAACACTTAAAACAGCTGAAACAAAACTATTAAAAATAGTATAGATTAAAGAGAAAATTACAAAAAAGTTGCAAATATTAATAGCAAGTAAAAACATAATAAATGTGTCAACCCATCAATCATAATGGGGTCAGGGAAAGACTGGGATCATTTCTGCCATATTAAGTTTTATCCATTTATTTATTTTCCATTATCTGTACCGCTTTGTCCAATGAAGGGTTGTGGGGAAGCTGGAGCCTAACCCAGCATTTAGCAGGTGAGAGGCAGGTACACCCTGGACAGCATCGCAGGGCCAACACAGAGAGATAAACAACCATTCACACTCACTCCTAAGGAGAATTTAAATTGATCATTTAAACTAACATGCGTGTCTTTGGATCGTGGGAGGAAGCCAGACTATCCATAGAGAACCCATGCATACACAGGGAGAACATGCAAACTGCACACAGAAAGGCCACTGTTCGAACCTCCCCCAGCCGAGGCTCGAACCAGCGACCTTCTTGCTGTGAGGCTGTGGTGCTGACCAGGGGCCTCATTTATCAAACTGTGCATAGCAAAGCAAGCTACAGGTGGTGTAGGTAGGGAAAAAGGGAAATGCGGCGCACAAAAACTTTCAGATTTATAAAACATGCGCACGCACATCCCGCACTTGTTTCCATTTATAAATCAGAATCAACTCTGGCGCACGTGAGGAGACGCCTTGGCACGCCCACACGGTGGCAAAAATGGTCAGGTGAGTGGATGAAATATTTAGTCATCTCATCATTTCCATGATGGCTTGGGAGGGAAAAAAAGGGAAGAAATGGAATCACCACTATTAACCAGGTGGACAAGGAGTTGCAGGAAATAAAGACCGTCTGGACAGAAATTAGGACAACAAAAAAAGCATCGTGTAAGAACAAATAAATAAAAGGAAATCCTCCTCTTGTGTGTTTCATTAGCGTTGCATCACTTCTAGACCTCCAGCCTCCAGTCTGGTACCGCTCTGCTGGAATGAAGGACCAAAGCTACTTTCCACACTGATGCTACATGCTGGCAGCAGACTGTCCATCTTATGTAGCTGGATGGATTTTATAACATGGAAGTTTTGTTTAACAACGACAGAAATGTTTTAGTGGTTGAGGTTCTTATTAATATCATCTCTATTTTTCCTGAAATTCCTGTTTTGTTTTGTTTTTTTCCCCAAGTGTGCATTCTTAGGAGAATTAATATTGAATGTGCATCTTTAATTATTTCTGCAAACAGCTTTAATATCTATGATGTGAAAGGTAATAGTGGATTCTACAGAAATGTCTCACATTTCATATCATTTCCTCGATTTTATTCTGTACTGTTGGTGTCGCCATTTCCTGTTCGTACGCCTGAGTCAGAGTTGCCGTGAAGGTAGGAACATTTTCCCATCACGTTTGGTTTTTATAAATCTCAAAAGTTGACTATATTTAGCGTATGCCGTAAATGTTGCCTATCGATGCCTTGTACCAGAGTTTATTTTACCAGAATTTAAAAACAGCAAAAAAAAAAAAAAAAAAAAGAAAAAACAATTGTTACCAGAATTTCCACCTGCAGTCCTCTGGCAGCTGAGATGTGTGAAAAAATCTGAGTGGACATAAATGTTTTGGATACGTCCATAGAGAGAAATTATCCAGTATGTCCAAAGTTTGCCATGTTATTGAGGTGTGATTGGAAATTACGCCTTTGAATCTAAAGTGACACCAAGATATTCAAATTCAGTGACTATTTCTATAGATTCATTTTTTATGAAAATGTCTTCAGTTGGAATCTGCCCCCTACTTTTATAAAAGAACATAGCTTATGTCTTAGAATGAGACGAGATTGATCAAACTACACTACTGGCACGAGTTATTTTTTCAGCTTCTAGCTGAGCGGTTTTTGGATGTATATACAAAACAGTGTCATCAACAAATAGTTGTATGTCTACACCATGACAGTGGTTTGGATGATCATTAATATAAAGACTAAAATGTAAAGGACCTAACATGGGTCCTTAAGGCACAACCATTGTGTGGTTCATATAATTGGAGCATTCATCTTTAACATTGCAGCCTATTTGACAAATATGATGAAAGCATTGTTAGTGCCTGTGCTAAAAAGATCAATAAGTTTAGAGATAAGAACAGCACAGTTCATGGTAATGAAGGCTTTACACAACTACAAGGAAACAGCAGCAACAAGTCATCCTTGTCAAGCTGTGTTTGTACTCTTTCTGTGAGGTGCAAGACGGCTGTTTCAGCGCAGTAATTCTTCCTGAAGTGAAATGACGTGATTCAGACCAGGGTTACATTTATTCAGATGTGCGATCAGTTGCACTTTGACAACTTCCTCTGTGACCTATGAGAGTACAGGCAGTATGCTGATGGGCCTATATTTACTTGCTTGATGCGATCTCCAGATATGAAGATTGGTGAGATCACTGCATGCTTGCAGTTAGCTGGAAAGCAACTGTGTGTAACTGAAAGGTTAACTAGATGAGTAGTTGAGGTTTTCGACCATTTCTATAGATGAAAACAATCTTTTAAAATGACTTCTTTGCAATATTTATTTCAGTGAAGCTTCAGAGAGCGCTCATCTTTTGATCTGATATGTGTTGTTTGTTAAAACTCATTGTTTCCAAGAATGACTGCAACAGAAATGGACAAATAAATAAATAATCAGGATAAAAAGAAATTAATCTAAAGGGGTGTAAGAAGGTGTGAAAACCTTGTAAAAATATTATGTCACATATACAGATCAGGTCGGCTGATGAACAGTGATAACAATTAACTGATTATTTTCATTTACAGAAGCCATTTTGTATTTCTTTAATTAACATTTCCAACTCTCTCCAGCAGTCAAAGCTGGAGAGAGTTATGACCTCTTTTTAAAAGCTAGGGAATTTGGGGTCAATAACATAAACAAACCAGAACAAATTAAAGATATTTAACAATTTATTACAAACCCGGGTTTTAACAAAAGATCTTCATTAATAAATCAACAAAAGCTGTCCTATATCAGGTAATAGCTTGTCCGGTACTAGTAAAAGAAATGAGGTAGCAATTAACAATTAAATATAGACAAATAAACTAAATCACAGTCTTACAATTATCCTTAACGTTACAAATTAAAGCTTTCTGTACAAACCAAAGATCAACTACCAAAATGTCTTCTAATGAGATAAACCAAAAATCCTATACAAACTCAACACAAATGGCTACTCACAAAAGGTGAGCGCGTCTATTCTCAATTAATCAACACAAAAAGCACAATCGTGCACCAACTACAGGGAATTACTAAATGCTCTTAAACCACAAAGGTACTCTCACAGACCAGCGTCTCAACCACAATCCCAAGCTGGCAAACTGAGCACCTGATGTAACACAGCTGTCAAAGTCTGAACCACTGTGGGCTTATTTCAGAGAGAAACTCCAACTGCAGGTCTAACTGTGTCTCTGTTTACAGACTGGACATTTGGGGTCATTAGAAAACTCTCTCAAGGAGCATTTTTCTAAAATGGACTTTGGAAGTGTCGTTTGATGAACATGCTGAAGTCTGCCAGAGCAAAATGTGTCAATGCGATCAATTTGTTCTCACTGGAGAAACTATTGCTGCAGTTTGAACTTTAAAAATCACTCTGACGGGCAGATAAATAGAAGGCTGGAGACTACAGTCAGAGGCATAAATGCTGTTTTAATCTTCAGGGACTTTTTTTTATGATGGCTCTCTCCTTTTCTTCAGCTCTAATATATTTGACCAGTTGGTAGTAACCAATGACAAGAGTTTCCTCTTAAGAGGAGCAGTAGTGGAGTATAGTAGTAGCGATGGTTTCTAAAAACTGATTTTCATTCTCATGTAATGATCAGTGAATTTACTGTGACATTAATAACTACTTTAAATCAGTCCTGCCTACTAACACGTTCAGGTAATAAAAATTAAAGAAAAAGAAACATAAAACCTGTCCAAAATAAATTCAACTAACGAAATGTTGGTACAGTCCTCGTCATCGGGCATGGATCAGGGATGGGCCCACCACATCCAGGCCCACCTGTGGGATTACAGGACTACAATCATTCTGAAAATCTCTGCTGGTAGATATTACGTTTTTGAGGAGACAAAGAAGTGATGATTGATCGTGATTAGTATTACAGAAACAGGCTTGTGGACATGAATTCACCCAAACTGCAAGAAAACCTCAATTAATCATGTCCAAATTCAAGGAAGCACTCTGTCCTCTAACTCACTGTACCAAGCAGAAAGAAATGTTTGGAAGTGGAAAAATATGGTCAGAATGTGTCCATGGTTGTTTTTTTCTATTTCTGCAGCTGTTATTCTGCAATGAGTCATCAGAGGTGTGGCGACGGTGCGCCTGCTTCATTATTCACACAGTTTCCAGTCATTAGACACAAATTCAAGACATGAAACAACTGTTTCTGTCTCTTCAAAGTTACTTTTACAAAAATAAGTAAATAAAATGAAAAAAGAAGAGAGTGCATGTCTTAACTACACTTTTCTTATTTCCTGATTAGGTTAATAAAATAAAACTACATGTTTACAGTCATTTAGAGTGAGACAAAGCTCATGGTTGGAGTTAAATACAGAGTTGATACGGAATGACTGTCATAGTAAACAGAACCATTTTAATGCATGCTTTTTTCCATTGGAGGTCACTTATTCTTTACTATTCTGGAGTTATAGCTCATTATTCTCTGCGTGAACAAATGACCCATGGGGCTGTTTTTGGAAGGACAGTCTCACTTTCACATATGTTGAACTGTAAATGTATTCACACACACAGACGCTGGCCTTAGCTTGTTGTTGTCGAGCTGTACATCATCAAGGCAGATGCAATTGTCATAGATTGACCTTTAGTTCCAGTGTCAGTGCCACAGAAGAAAACAGAAATCTGCTTACACTGTAAGCACAGGATGAAACTCCAGGAGCCACATCATAGAAGAGGAACTTTGTAAACTAAACACACAAACTCACACATATGCACACTAACATACACTTGAGATAAATGGAAGGACAGGTATTTATATAAGTAATTGCCTCAGGTGTTCAGGTCAATAGGACCGTTGATGAAAAGGTGGCTAGTGGAAAGGTAAACGCAATTTTCATAATCCCAGTTATCAGAGAAAATGTGTATTATAGTATGTGTTTTCCACCTTTCATTGTCTTATCAGCCACTTCCATCAGCACCGCCAGGAAAAGCTACACAAACAGAGAGGAACGTGGAAGAATCAGTCAAAACAAACCAGTGGAATAAACACAGCAGCTGTTTGAGCTGCTCTGAACACTTCATGCATGCAACAAAAGAAACATAATGCAAGACAATTTGTGACTCACCCACAAAAAAAGACTCTTCTGTCGCTCGCCGGGCTAATTATCAGCGATTTGTAAAGAGAGACATGGAGAAAAACAGAGTGAGAACCTTCAAGGGGAGGTTAGACAAGGTCATCCATCTAAAGTAAAAGTAGTTGTGTAAGAAAAGGCTGAGCCGACATGGGGGGACCAGGGCCGCTGAACAAGGGCTGAAAGTGAAAGAAGAAAAACAGGTTCTTTAGATTTAGATAATCATTCTAATTGTCAATGGCAAATTTTGTTCTACACCTTGAAGCCCTTTTCTATTCGCTACATTAGTGGGAAGTATCGTGAAGCTTAGGCTTCTAATTTGTTTAACAGTGCATTAAACGGTGTGATTAAGTGGCTGATTTAGATGAGGGAAGCCAGATATCAGGCCTGATGGCTTGGAAAGAATTAAATAAAGAAGAGCAAACGGCCATGAGTTATGCAACCAAATTAATAGATTTAGTGTAAACACATTCTGTAAGTTCACCAAAACAAAAATAACAAATGAGAGAAAAGTTTATCAATATTAAGGCAGATTCAAACATCTGAGCTACCGAATAGCTGGTGAAAAACTTTCATTGTACCAAGAAAATTAATTATATCTTATAATCCCCCATTGATACCCTCACTTTTACTGTAACACGTGAAATAAAGTGCTGCTTGGGGTACCTGTTCTTACCGGTTCATACTGGTTCATAACAGTTTATACTGGTTCATACTGGATCATTCGGTTTTATATCAGTTCATACCGGTTTATACCACATAATGTTTTGCTTACTTCTTTTCTGAGCTGAATCTGTTGGTTTGAACAGTCTAAACATTGTTGGAAAGTGATGCAGCAGGAAACTGAGGAGGGGGGGGGGGGGGGGGGGGGGGGGGGGGGGGGGGGGTCTGCATTGTGTTACTGGAGATGTTTAGTTGTGAAATGGACAAGAAAAGTTCAGAAAATGAAAGTGTATCAGATGTGTGTTGTAGAATTATGATCAAGGCTTCAAAATTATGGGATGGTTATTTTCTAGATAGTTATTTTGTGCAGAGTCGAACTACATGATGGGAAACACAATAAGAAGAAGAAGAAGAAGAAGAAGAAGAAGAGTTGGACTAAAAAATGTGGTACTATGTTGCATGAAGGAGTTGTTTCCTACCAGCCTAACATGGTATTTTTTGTCCTACTTAGGACGAACTGTTGATGTACGCTTGTTTAAAAACTGATTGTGAATAATACTGTTACCTGTTACGGGACTTTTTTCGAAACAGAGAACAGCGGCAAAATTCTGGAAGCAGAGAATCTTTACTGCAGACCAGTAGAGGTATTTCATGATGTCAAAGGAGATCATATTGAAATAGTGGCATGGTATTTTATCTGTTTTAATTGTGTGCTACTTGCCATTTTGTGTTTGTTTTTAATTGCTGTGCCACCCCTTGAGCTGTCATCAACCATAAGACTTACCTTAATCAGCACACCTGCTCCGGATAGGAGACACACTGGGATAAAAAGAAAAGGAAGTAGAACAGGAAAAGCCACTGAGCGGGCAGCTAACAAACAAAAGAGAACTGAAGACAGAGAAGGGACCACGCTAGGACTAGAAGCGTTACGAGGCCACTGACAAGTAGGGGAAGAGAAGCACTTCAGTTGTCCTGGCATCTCCTGTAGAAAACTCCTTGGTAAACTAGTTCTCGTGTGTGTGTGTGTGTGTGTGTGTGTGTGTGTGTGTGTGTGTGTGTGTGTGTGTGGAAACACCACAATGTGACCGTGCTAGCTTCAGTTAAGGGAATCTTGTGCATTTTATATTTTTGAAGAATGTAAAATATTGAAAAAGCATTTATTTGGTGATTTGAGAAGAAAATGTGTCTGAGGACTAAAGTCATACTTAATAGGAAGGTAAAAAAAGAAGTCATTTTAAGTTTTAAGTAAAAGCAGCACAGCCATAATTTCTTATTTTTGTTAATTAAATGATTTATTATTTAAGTCTAAAAGTTGAAAAACAAAAACAGTGCACAAAGTTCAAATTACCTTAAAGGGTAATGTGTCCTCCCTAAATGTGTCCACCGGTAAAATGTAAACCTATAATTTAATTTTATTGGAATTACAGTGCGTTAAAATGGTATATCCTGACACTATGGGACTATTGTGAAAATAACTGTGGTTACTTACCTGTATTAACTAGATACTATTTTCCACACTGAAAAAATTGATTTATTGTTGTACAACAATTTGAATGAACCTATTTAGATAATTTTGCAGTGGGACCTATTCTATAAGCCATGTATTGGAAATACAGGTCAGGCCTTATTGAGTTGTGGAAAAAAGATCCAGTCCTTGTGTGCAATCACCCTGTTGCTAAGCTGTGCTATACAAATAAACTTATGATTGGTTTGGGCTGCTGCCAGGGTGACTTAAAGCCACCACTCAGATGTTGTCTTCACCAGCATGGCTGATGGCATTAGTCAGTCTGTGCAGGAAGCAGGAAGATACTTTGCATCAAGAACCTGAAACTGAGTGCAAGGCTGGGCGACTTGGCGTCTACTTAGAAAAACATACCTGACCCTGTTTGACTGTATCTCCCTGGTGTGCAACTTCTTACCTCATTTCTGACACCTCTGTGGTCCACCCTCCTTCAGACATAGAGGAGAGCGCTCACAAAGCGGATAACACTCTCACAAGGTCACCTAACCTTTTTTTAAGGCCACCCTGTGATAGCGAGCTGTAGTAAAATGACTTCCCCTTGTTTGTTATCTTTGAGCTTCGACAGAAAGGATGAAAAAGACATTTGGCACAGATGAGGATGTGCGCTGGTGCTGCTCTCTGATTTTGTTGTAGGCCCAACCTCGTTGTGGTGTAGATAACTCCTGAACAGCTGGAATAATAAGAGCGTGGATGACATTTCCTCCATAAACAGCACTGGGACGGGGTCAGGAACAGGGTCAGCAAGCATCTCTTGGAGGACTGCCTTTCACATGTAGCGCCACATACAGACAAAAGGTGGAAGCAGCAATGATTACAGGATCGCTGCTGACTCTGTTTAAAACCCGGATGTGCTTACCGTCCCACCCACCCCTCCTCCTCCCTCCCCACCGCACCAAACAGCAATGAACTGTGTGGGATTTCAGTGTACGTGTCAAGCCTGTTTAATTAAGTAATATCTACATTCAGCTTCACAGAGAAACTTTGATTACACCCAAATATTAAAGATACGAACAAATAACTCCAAACTCGCTGGCAGGGGATAACTGTTAATTTGTTATTGCCATTGAGCTCTGAAGAGAGATTCATGTATGTGTGTGTGTGTATGTATGTATGTATGTATATACTGTATAGATAGATAGATAGATAGATAGATAGATAGATAGATAGATAGATAGATAGATAGATAGATAGATGATCATTTTCAGGACCAATTTGCAGCACTAAAATGAAACACACTCGGGGCCAGCATACTCAATAAACCAAGACCTCACATGTCCCCATTGTTTAGGTCCAGACTTTGCTTTTTATTAACTGATATCCTGTCAAGCCCTGTTTTACCTCCTGAGACATCCTCAGTGATGCTCTGATATCAGGCTCAGCTGGATTAACATCATCTGTGCTGGTTAAATATCAGCCATTCTGAAACATGTGATGGATTCATATGGATGTCTTTTTCCTCTTACATGTTGTCAAAGAAGTAATTAATGTATTCATTTATTTAGCTTTTTTTTTTTTTTTATACTAACATTTTTATCTTCCAGTTTTAATAATGACAAAAGTTGGGTAATATCCTGGTAATATAATTGTTATAATGAGGTATTGTCATGTAAGTACTAAAATAACCACAGAAGAGGCTGAACGTAATGGTTGCCAGAAGTGAAAAGTGTAGAAAATAACAAGTGGGTAATCAGAGCCTAAAAAACAAAGAGCAATAATAAGGAAACAATTTTAAGAAACAATTGGTGATAGTTTTGCTATATTAACAAAAACAGTTACATCAGTGCGATATTTTTTAGATGAAAGCTGGTGATATCCTGGCATGAATTTGGATTAAGCCAGTAATATTAAATACTGACTTATATTTCCTAAATGTTTGAGGTAAAGGAATTTCAATCTTGAATGAATGAATGAATGAATTTTATTGTCATTGCAACAGATGCAATGAAATTTTTCTTCCAGTACAACCTGTCCAAGAGTAGACAACAACAACATATACACATAAACAGGATCAAGATCTTAAAAAACATAGAAGATGTTATAACTGATAATTACATTTTGTTTTTAATCATCTATAGTCTAACACTTGTTTCATGGTAATTTTGTGGTAAGTAAATATTTATCTGTGCGAGCTCTTACCTGGAAACACAGGGTTTTTTTTTATGTAACCATGGACCAGGCCCAAACCTGGTTTACCTGTCTCCACCTCATTCCTTAATAATATTGAATTTAACCAACTGTGGCAGGATGAGGTTGTTTACCTTGTCCCCTCCCCCATTAATTGTACCTCCCAGGTGTAATTTATCAGCGCTGACTGTGGGGGGGAGCGAGGGCAGCACATTGGACAGTTCGCTAGTCGGGGCGCATTCTCTTATCCTGGGTGGCCCTGATGGACCTCTGAGCGTCATGGCGGGGGTAACCGAGCATTCAAGTTGAATGTACCATGAGTACTGTTCCGTTTCCCTGTCAGGTTTTCAGGTTTTCTGTCTTTAGAGTTTCATGTGGCTCAATCTTTGCAGCGTGGTGTGCAGCGGTTACCTGCGTACATGTTGCTGTCATTGGTAAAAGGAAGTTCCACAATGTGTGGGTCAGTCGCCAAGTAATCTGGTGGCTGATTGAGCTGAAGCCGTGGTAGCCGTCTGGCAGCATCCCACGGCGGGTCGGTTTCTCCCCCTGTGTTACACGCAGGCATGGATAAGACTGCTGTTCCACCAAGTCATTTTCAGCACACTGAAGAGAACAGTGACATGAATTTGTGTGTGTGTGTGTTTCACAAGCAGATGAGTGCGCATCCCGAGGTGGTCTTGATGAACATGCTGCTGTTTGTCCCGGTTTTCTATGTTTTATCCGTTCAACAGGACCTCGCCGCCAGGTATCCTGGCTCGGCAATGATAGATCAACTTCCTCATGAGCATACTGACTGTCATATATGCTATCATATATAACATATGGTTTATAGAGTGTGTTATGTTGTGTTTTTGCATTAGTTTTATTGTTTGTTTTTTTTATTGCATGTATTGACCCTCTTATTATTTTCAGGATTGCGATCACTGTTTGAATTCAGCCCATTTGCACCTTGGATTTTACGTCGGAGCGATACATCAGTTTTTATGTTTTACTGTTTTAACCTGTGCATTCTTTTATGGATAAAATGTTATTTTTAATTTTGAATCATGTCTGTCCAGGTGCTTAATTTGAACCTGTTTGCCTTTTAGGCAGGATTTGGGGTTCTGAAAGTCCCCAGGTGACGTTGTTGTTTTTATTCTCTTTTTTTGTAACCAGAACGTAGCACTCGCCACACAAGCATCCAGTGACCGGATAATTACCTGGAAACACATTTGTTTTTTTTTTGTATTAACCCTAAATCAGGGCTGCAAACTGACCAATTTCCTATTTCCTTTTCATTTAATCAAATTAAGGCAAGGCAAATTTAATTGTATAATAAATTTCCTGTACAAGACAATTCAAATTGCTTTACATAAATCATTAAAAGCATTACATCAGAGTGCAGAAAAAGTATTAAAAGTACATAAAAGAAAACGATTAAACACAAGCAAGTTCAAAGTTACCATGCAGATTTCGCGCAGGTTCATGAGAAAAGAAGTGTTTTTAAGATGGATTTAAAGCTGTCTACATTTGGTGAAAGATCCACTGGGAGCTAAATGCCGCTTTTCCATGTTAAGTCTTGAGTCCAGTCTGGACTCTGGTCTTGACTAGCTGATCTGAGTCCTTGGATGTAAGAGTCCTGCTAGGTTTATGTTCTCTGAACATATCATAAATGGATTCTGGACCTAAAATGTTCTGTGATTTGTGGAGTATTGGTAGTGTTTTAAAATCTATTCAATGACAGACTGGAAACCAGTGTAAAGATATTAAACTGGTGTGATGTGTTCAGATAGGTTAATCTTGGCATAAACTTTAGCAACAGCATCTGGATGAGCTGCAGATGTTTAATGCTCTATATGGGGAGTCCTGTTAGGGCTGGGATATACCTATTGTGAACACAAGCGTACAAATCAACATTCCTCTACATTTGTGTATATACTTGCTGCAAAATACGGATCCACAGTGTGTCAAAAATGGTCAATATTGGAGGTCACTGCAAGTGGGAGTACACAGCACTTGTACTTTGAAATAGTGAAAAGGTCAATCTACCAATCATATTGTATTTCCGGGGCATCAACACCCAAAAAAAGTGTTTATTACGGTGCAACAGGTAGGAAAATTATATGATGCAGTTAGTTGCAGAAAAGTCCAAGAAATGATCTTCGAAGTTATCCGCCATTGTGTTTACCTTACCTGTCGTGTTCATTTTCATTTTTAGCATGAACACCACTAGCATTCAAATCAATATTACAACTCGCGCATGCGACATGTTTCCTTGCGTCAACATGAGCGGCCTATGTGCCAAATGAATACTTGTCATGGGGTGGTTGGGTTGGTAAGTGTTTTGGAACTGCACCTATTCAAATGAACTGCTTTCAGCTGCAGGGGGTGCATGGGCCTGTTTGGATCTTCCTACCACACCTGCCTCGTATCTCCTAATCAAGAGGCTGGGCTTCTCAAGCTGCAAGCTGCAGCAGTTCTTCGCCAGATCGTCTGCTCTACTCGGCCTGAGAACTGCTACAGGAAATCTTCTGCCTGCCCTTCCTCTACATTACCAGCCTGATCTCAGCGTTCTCCACTAGCTCTGCCTGCCCTTCCTCTACCTTGCCAGCCTGATCTCAGCAGTTCCCACCAGCTCTCCCTGCCTTTGTCTTCCTGGCCTGCCTGCGCTGCTGCAGTATCCACCGGATTCCACCTGCCTGTCTTTTGCCCTGCCTGCTCTCCTGCCCAGTGGAAGAGTATTAAATTTTACCTGCCGTCTATCTCAGCCTGGATCCTGTAAAACTAAGCAAATACTCCACGCTGTGAAGATCTTCCCACCTTTGTTCCGCCGTACTTGTCAGCTGGGTTAATAAACCTTCATTTTTTGCAGTTACAGTGGTTTGTGGTCTGCTCCTTTGGTCCATCATCTTGCCAGTATTATGACAGAACGATCTGGCCAACCTATGGAGCCAGCAGACACAGCCACCGTCTGCACAGCCCTCACTCAGCAGGGGGTATTATTAGGTTAGCATGATCAGATCCTTTTGGACGTGGTGGCGCAACTGCGTGCTTCCCATCACCGCTTAGATCAAATGAATTCCTTAATCCAGGAGATTAATACCAAGCTCAACCTCCTCGGAGATGACGCGCCATTATTACCCACCTTAAGTTCAGATGCAGCCCATGTTTCCTCGGTCCGTGGGCCCCTGCAGCCTCCTTCCGAGGTTTCCTCCTGCAGTGTATGTTATTGTTTAATCGTTCCCCTCACTCCTTCCCAGATGAGATCTCCAAGGTCTCGTATTTTGTCGGGTTGCTTCGGGATCAGGCGTTACTCTGGGCAGAGTCCTACCCGCCATCAGCTTCTTTTGATACCGTAAGATTTTATTAAGGAATTCAAAGGGGTATATGATCATTCTCGTAAAGACACAGAAGCGGCATGGTGCCTGATAGTTATTAAACAGGGGACCCGTCCTGTGTCTGATTTTAGCGGTTGAGTTTAGGGTCTTGGCCGCAGAAGCGTGTTGGGGGGACAAGGCGTTAGTGCATTCTACCACTCTCTGAATGATCGTCTTAAAGACGAACTAGCCACTAAGGATGAAGTCTCCTCTTTTGAGGAGCTAGTTTCTCTTGCCATGAGGATTGACAATTGTCACCGTGAACGTGCACGAGAAAAACACAATAGCCCCAAACTCTCTTCACTTACCATTTGATCACCACATACAAGCCCTCTTTACACACCTCCTTCTTCCGCCCTAGGTAATCTAAGTGCTTCCGAAACTGCGGATGAGTCTATGCAGCTAGGGAGAACCAAGCTAACAGCAGAGGTACTTCGGCAAAGGAGGGAGACTAATGCTTGTATGTATTGTGGACAACAGGGACATTACGTTGCCACATGTACTGTGCGCCTGAAAGACCGCACCTACCAGTAGATGTGGGGGTACTGGTAGGCCATGCTAACAGCGGAACTCCTCACCACATGCAGCTTCCGGCAACAATCTGTTGTGGTTTTGATAAATTGTCTTTGCACACTCTTGTTGACTCTGCCTGTCACTGCACTTAATGGAAATCTACTTGCTCGGATCTCTTACTGGACCAAGCCGGTTCAACTTGTCCTCTCTGGAAACCACAGTGAGTACCTGGGCTTTCTTGTTTTCTCTGCACCTCAGTCTCCATTGATCCTAGGGTATCTGTGGCTGGCTAAACACAATCCCCACATCAACTGGGCCAAGGGGCAAGTGGAGAACTGGAGTTTGTTTTGCTCACCCAACTGTTTGAAAACTGCCATTGCTCAGGTTATTGTGGAATGGCTTGTCAGCCGACTATTCCACCCCGGACTTGTCACTGATTCCGCCTGAATATCATGACCTGGGACAGGCTTTTAACAAGGCTAGAGCTCTCTCTCTCCCTCCTCACAGGCCTTATGACTGTACCATCGACCTGTTGCCTGGAGCACCCTTACTGAAGAGTCGTCTGTATAATATCTCTCGCTCTGAGATGACACTCTCAAAATTACAGCCCTGGTCTGAATGAATATGACCTGAAAAACCGAACTTGCAAAACCATTCAGACACCAAAGCCTGCGCCACAGTAGAGGCCGGTTGGTCCTGTGTGGGAACGGCAAGTGTGTACTTACTGAAGACGTCAAGGACAAGGACATTTTCCAGGCCATCACAAATAGACTCTAGCACTGTGTAGTCAATGGCCAGAATGTCATTATGCCATGATGCCATTAAGTGTCCCATAAAACTACGAGCAGCAGGCTGTTCATCAACCTGGCACCGCTCACATGACTGGCACAGTGTGCCACATCAGCATACCTGGCCAGTAATAGTAACAGAGCCAGTGTCCTCTTAATGCCTTGATGCAATGCTCCTGGTGAACCTAGGTCAAAACCTCTTTTCTCTGTCTACCAGGCAACAACAGCTGCAAGTTTCAGCACAGGATCAGCCTGTTGAAGGGTGTCAAGATCTCTTCACCCTGTATACATCAGACTTTGCCTGCGGGTCTCCATCATGCCACATACAGAAATACTCGGATGATACAGCTGTGGTGTCTTGCATGAAGGGAGGGGATGAGGGGGGATACAGGAGGGTCATCTTGGACTTTACACACTGGTACAGGTGCAATGGACTAATCGTTAATACATCACCCACCTGTGGTAATTGAGGGAGAGAACATTGAGGTCCTCCAGACTTATAAATTTTTGGGTGTCCACCTGGATCATAAGCTGGACTGGACTGGATCAGATGCAGGATACAAAAAAGGACAGAGCAGACTCTTCTTTCTCAGGAAGCTGAAATCCTTGGAATTCTTTATCGAAATGCTGTACCTCTTTTATCAGTCAGTTGTCATTAGTGCTGTATTTTTTGCTGTTGTGTGAAATGAGTTTTCTCTGCAGGGTGACTGGGCTCTCCCTTACAGACAGGGTGAGAAGCTCGGTGATCCGGGAAGGGCTCAGAGTAGAGTCGCTTTTTCTCTGCATCAAGAGGATCTAGATGACATGACTCGGGCATCTGGGCCTCCCTGGTGAGGTGTTCTGGGCACGTCCCATGGGGAGGAGACAGGACACGCTGGAGGAACTACATCTCTTGGCTGGCATGGGAATGCCTTGGGATCCCCCAGACATGCCGGCAATGTGGCCTGGGAGAGGGAAGTCTGGGTTTCTCTGCTTAAAGCTGCCCCTCCGACCTGATCCCAGATAAATGGTAGAAAATGGATGGCTGTATGGATGGCACATAACACTGATCTGGATGATAAGATCTTTGGACATGTAGCAGTCCTTCTTTCATTATCCTCAGGAAAGAGGCATCCTGAATTGAAGAAGCCAACTGGTTCCTCTTTAGGTTGTGTAAACACAGTACATCCGAAGTGGTCAGTGTAACAGTGTCTCCTTGGAACAACTTGAAGGGTAAGTAGTCATGTGGATGTTGCTGTATTTCTCTATAACACAGAACATGTTTGGGCATGGATGAAAGAGTGTGGGGCGTGTCAGTTCTAAGGTCCTGGTATAAAATGCGTTAATTGTTCGTGGCTTGTGGGTATTATCTAAACATACCTTCCCAATGATGACCCATCCCAGATCCAGCTTCTGTGTGTAGGAGAGGTTGTATGGACCATTTATTTGTTTACGAACTTTGTGAACCCTGATAAGGTCTTGGCCTAGAAGAAGCATGATTTCAGGGATCAGGTGTATCAATTCAACAGCGTATTTCTTTATCAAGAGAGCACATTGCTCTAATTGCAGGAGTTTTTAATTACTTGAGGGGTCGTGAACGCAGTACAGCAAGCATAAAACACGACCCCCCACTCATCTGTAAGCTCTCACCAGAACACCCTGCACGCAGAGACTGTTCAGTGGGTGTATTTGTCAGTTGGGGGTGGTAATTCTTCTGATCAATCTGATTCGTAGGATTTTTTCAAGGTCAAATCTGGTGACAGTGGAGGACTTGGCTTTATTGAATTTATTGTTTTTTTTAAGAGCTTGGTGCAACTTTATTGCATCAAGGTACAGAAACATTTACAAACATGACAGTTAAATAGAAAATAAGTGAAATCTTATATGACCATCAGGAAGGAAACTGATTTTTGTTCAATGTAATGCTAGGTGTGCCAGCTGTGATAGAAGGTGTGAAGATTGTTGACAGTTCAGGGACTGAGTTGGATGAAGATGTATTTGAGGATGTAGTTAAAGATCCCTCAGCTGTATGGCTAACCATCAAATATGATAGTGGTTCCTTTCATTTACATTTGTATTTTTATTATAGTATTTAATGGACATGCTTGTTACTTGTGATTATTCTTTTTTTTCCAGCTGCTTCTATCATGGTCAGAATCTGTCTCCATGGTACCATCTCCTGAGCTGTCCAAACCAGCATTCCTTGATTCATCTAATTCTTCAGATGTATCTGAAGAATCAAATACATCTGTAAAATCATCCGTTCAGAGAATCCTTCCAGTAAATGGCTCAGGCTGGACACAGAAGCCAAGCATGCAAGAATTAACAGAGCAGTACAGGAATTAATTTTTGGCCACCAAGGTCATAAAAAGAATATGACTTTAATTTATTACCATTTGTTTTAAGATTTTACTTATTAATGGGATGTATTTGCATCATGCTGAATTTTGCTCTGGTGGAATCCATTCTTATCGTTAAACCAGGTGTGGAACGCATAATAAATAAAAATATAATTAAAGCAAGTCTTTGACAGATGAAACCAGAAAGAAAATGGTAGAAACATACTGGCAGCTGACATGAATGAGAAGAAAGAGTAATTTGTCAATAGTTTTTAGCTAGCTGAATTTAGCTTTTAGATTAAATTATAAAAAAATATATAATTAATAATAATATAATTAATAATTTTATAATATAATTATAAAAAACCTTTATGTATATATATATATATATATATATATATATATATATATATATATATATATATACACACACATAAAGGTTTATTTTATAAAGAGATCAAATAAATTAAGACCTAAAAGAACAAAAAACAAGGAACTATGAAGCAGACAATGTTTCACTAATTTGAATGAAAAGACAGATGTGCAACAGGAGACAGTGCAATGGTTAACTCAGGAGGACCCAGGAATTCAGCTACACACACAGCGGTCGAGGTTTTAACATGGTTTTATTTGAGCACATTGAAGGCGAGGAAGACATTACTGTATAGTGGGGATGATGGCAGGGCCCTGAAAGCAGGACAGCGGGCCTCGAGCACCGACTTTGGGCTCCCCTGTTCTAAAGAGACCCAAAAGAAGCATTTACTCCAAACAGCATAACACAGCCTTTATTTGGGAGGGCAAATTTTTCCAGTAACGATGGTAACTACGTCTTAAGTGCACTCAGGACAGAAACCCTCGATCATTTGGTGTCATCAGGATTTGATTTTCAACACTTCCTCTGATTGGAAAAATTTTCAAGCTTCTGGGAGAAAAAGTAGTTCTGAGCATGTTGGGGGGCTTTCAGCATCTTGTTTCACAGCTCACGCTTACCTTGTGGTTTTAATCAACAATAAACAAGATGAAAACTTAGAAAAATTAATACAAATTTATATTTTACACACAGTGCTGCAACTTTGTACTAATAATGAGTCAGAGGAAAGCATCCACAGCTGAACTGTATTAATCTGAATCTAGTTGGGAAGTTTTTTGGGGTAAACAGTGTGATCAGACACCTGGTTTACCTGCTGGTACCAACACTTATTCGCCTATGAGCACTGACCCTGCTGAAGGCTATCAGCCCGTGTTTCTGCTTCCATATTCAGTCCGAATGAGGTGCAGCTTTTCTTCCATCACAGTCACGTAGCATCCCTGCTCTGTTTTCTGTACAGATGTTTGTCATAAATATTCATAAATCTGCCTAATGGCAATCATTACTCCAGTTCATCTCTTTGCCTTGGCAAGCCCTCCAGTGAAACCTGCTGCCAAAACGGCTCTTGAACTCTGCACTCTGGTGGCTGGTGTGATTGATTGGGACTGTCATTGCTGGAATCCTCTGGTCACACTTCGCTCACACAGCTAGCCAGACAAGTATATGATAAACACAAACACAGAGGTATTACACAGACTAACTGAGACATGGACAGCCATTCAATTCTCTAATGTGATCAGCCATCAATCTCACAGTCACTGCTTACAGAGTGTGTGTGTGTGTCCATTTCCTTGGTGATTTTCTAACATGTTTACATCTGGTACAAAGAGATGGAAACAGTCCTGTTTGTATTCTGCTGAAAACACTTCATTTGTGGTTGACAAGAAGCCACTTCTCATAGTGTTGTGGGGAAAGGTTTAAACAAACAGGACTGGCGTGGGGTCACAAGGAAGGTGTGTGATATAGGTCACAGGAAAATAAGAAGTGAGAGGATGGCTTTTTGAAAGAAGAAAAAAGTGGGATGTTGACCAAGTACTTTTAGGCAATCTTATAGTGGATTAGGGTGATTCTGACTGGAAGCACTTTGAAACAGTGGGGGAGCTACAGGGTGGGTGAGCGGATGGTTTTAAACTGATAAAAAAAATCTGCTGTGATGGTGGTCACATCAGAAAAACATGAGAGATAAAACATCTTTATATTAATAATCCGGATCAACAAGTAAAAATATTTACAAATATTTCAGAAAGGTCCATCAAAGGTAAGTTGGTTGTTTTGGGTGCAGCAAGTAGAGCTTGATGTGGGGGATCAGTTCTGGTCTACTGTCTGGTCGTGGTGGTAGACTGGATCTTTGTGTGGCTAGCGCGACATTAGGAGCTGTGGGACTGCTGATACTGGGTCTGTGGTCTGTCCACCTGATCTGGGTCCTTCCTCTTTACTAAAAGTTCAGACATCTCTCCCTTTCTCTTCATTCTTATATCTTCCTCTACTGAATCAGACTGGTGGCAGGATTTATTTCTCCACATTTTCAATCTGTATCTATTTTAAAACCTTACTAGTCCCCTGAAATGAAACTGGATAATGTAGCGCTAGCTTAGTCAGCGCTAAGTAACATGGATACTGAGGTCTGTTTGAGCATCTTTTTAGTTTATTTTCAGCTACAGTGTGAAAATCTTTATAGACTGAGCTGATGTGTAGTCCCTAAATACACTCACTGAAAACTGAATATCAGATGGTTTCCCAACATTGTCTTAAAATTAGTGCTTAAAATTTTTAAATCAAAATTAAAATTTTTATTCACAATTAACTGCATGACATGGTGCGATTAATTGTGATTAATTGCATTGTCATGAGAAAAATGTGTCTCCTTTAAAACAGGCCTACAGCTATATAAAGAAAATACAGTAAATTTTGGTTTACTAACATCAGGGGTGTTTAACCTGCGACTCTGGAGCTGCAAGTGGCTCTCTGGACCTTCCACACTCCTCTAAATACATGGCTAAAATATATTTTTTAAAATCTATCTATCCTGTCATTAGGTTGGAAACCAGGGACTTTTTTTTTCTTTTACATTATTTTCCACAAATATTTACATCCCTTAAAAGAAAGTCTGTCTATCCTCTTTTTATGAAGGTTTTATGTTTTTCTTTATTTTAAAACGTAAAACTGGAAATAAAAATGTGGTTCTTTAAAAATAAGAAATATTCTATGGTGGCACTTCATTAAAATATATATTAAGTTGCCTTTTTGAAAAGTCTCATAACATTTGCGTCTCTAAAGGAGTTTTATTTAGCTGGCTGAGGGAAAAATGTCTCTTTGGATTGGAAAGGCTGCAGACCCCTGCACTAAACACATAAACAGGTTTAGCAGCAGTTTTCAGATAAAATATTTCTTCATATATATTTATAAAACCACATATTTATGACAAAGAATGGTAAATGGACTTGTACTTAAATAGCGCTTTTCCAATCAGTTTGACCACTCAAAGCACTTTACACTACTTATCACATTCACCCATTCACACACACATTCACACCACGATAGGCACATCGGGAGGCAACGTGGGATTAAGCGTCTTGCCCAAGGACACTTCGGCATGTAGTCAGTGGAAACCTAGAATCGATCCGCCTACCTTCTGGTCGAAAGACGACTGCTCTTCCTCCTGAGCTACAGCCACCCATGACGAAATGTTCAGGATTTACTAACTAAAAGGTAAAAAGTCAGCAGGATGAATTTAAAGCTGTGAAGCTGCTTCCTTCTAAACACAGAAGGAACAATATATGATGAATATCAGCATCAGGTGAACAGACAGAAAGCAGGATGAGAATCTCACAGCTTCTAGATGGTGAGGAGAGAGAAATATTCACAATATGCACAATAACTTCCATCCATGCACCTTCACTGCTTCATTATCCAGATTTCTGCCTATAAATTCTCTAAACTTTCATTCTTAGCTTGACTATTTAGCTTCACCTCTGTACCTGCAGCCTCCGCTACCGTGAGTTAAGGGTTAACATGTCGTTTCCGGATGTAACGTCAGGTCTGTAGATGTAACTATAAACATGTGTGGTATCCACAGAAAGTCCAGAGTCTCAGCTAATAGCTCAGTAAAACCATTTCTATCACCAACAAACACAGTTGAAACAATTCAAAGAGCACAGCTACATAAAGTCCGAAAAATACATAAACACAGATGATGTCTCCCCATGAACACGAACAAACGGCTCCTCTACTGAAAGCTCACATCTCACAGATTCCACAGCTGGAAGTTTCATCTCAATACGACCAAGAGTCACTGAACCAGAGGCAGAAGAAGACCCGATTTATGCTGCACATTTGTAAAAGTCAGAAAGCATGTCTTACCTTTGCTGTCTTGCCTAAATTAAAACCACATTCATTAAAAAAAAAAATAAATAAAAAGTTTCCCGTCCAAAAATCACGACGTTTTCCCATCTGCATGGTTTGACAGACAAAGAGAAACGTCGGTTCTTCTTCTTTCTTAAGTTCCAGACAGAAAACGTCTTAATAAACCCGCTCTCTCCTGATTACATCAGGCACACCGCTGCAGCAGGGAAGAGAGACATGGACGCCATGTTTCTGTCATCAAAGCCAGCGGCCAAAAAAAAAAAAAAATATAAATAAAATTGATAAAGCGTTGTGTAAATGCACGATTAATGCGTCAGCGTGCCCAGCACTACTTAGCATAGAACTAGATTAGCTCTGCTACATAGCTTGACGCTAACATCAGCTTAATAATAATAATAATAATTATTATTATTATTATAATATAATAATAATAATAATAATTATTAAATAGTATTATTATTATTATTATTATTATCTATTCATCCCAGTTGAAAAATTGTTTCTGTGCATCTTTGGTTACACTGGTAGTATTGGGCTGCCATATTTCAGCACCCTGGGAACACTTGGGGTTCAGGGCCATCCTCAGGGGCCCATAGTAGTTTACCTTAATTGATCCAATCCAGGGGCTCCAATGTGCTGCCACATTTTTTTAAAGGATGTCTAGTTACAGAGCAACCTTCTCTACTTCCTGCTTATGTGTTGTTTACCTCTGGATTTCTCACTTGGTCTCAGTTGCTCTACTCAGAGCTAGTTCTCCATAAAACCAGAGGAATTAAAAAGAAGAAAAACATACATTAATGGGTTTCTTCCAAATGAAACTAGGACAGAAACCCTTTAATAATACACAGGAGAGGGACAGAGGCAATGGATGCAAAGACAGGAAAAATAAGAAATGCAAACATTGATCTTGGCAGGCATCGGTAGCAAGTAATTACAAATAAACACAACTTTACAAATAAACAGAAATATGAACTACAGGCCACCGTTTGCAGATAAATATCAGCTCAACTATTTTCATATTAAATCTCTGTTTACAGTATTAGTTTACTGGAAAGTACTGTTGTCTTTTGACTTTTTCAGGAGACTTTTGCTGAACAGCGTCTTAGAAACGAGAGATTAGAATTTTCCTTCCTGACTGAAGTTCCAGAAACGGCAAACTGAGACACATCTCGAAGGGTACTGGTTATATCGGGATGACCTCATTCCCCCATCTTTTCTTTACTTGAGCCATTTCTCAGTATTTTATGGACACAAGAGTAAAAAAAAAACTGCCTGATGTGTGAATGTGCCTTTTTCACATCTGCAAAAACAACAACATCACCTACAGAATGGAGTTTATATTCTGTCTCCGTTACTGATTCAGCTTCTAAGGATGTTTGAGGAAAAGTGAGAGGAAGAGGCTGATGGTTCCCATGATGTTAACCTCAGAAAATGCTTTTCCCTTTCCAGGCTGGGTGTTATGGAAGGTACAAGTGGAGCAAGAGGAGGGGCAAAAGGAACAGCACTGGTCCACAGGCTGGTGATTCTGCGCCTCGATCTCGGCCCCTTTGGGAACCTTTGTTGGTGTATACCACTGAGCTGCTCCACAGTACTCCCACTCAACAGGACAGAAGTCCTAATGGGTGATGAATTGCACATTGTTGCTATTTTTTTCCTCTCTTCTCATTTTCTGACCATTGTGAGGTGAGAACAGCAAAGCAGCAGGTCAGGGACAGAACACCAAGAATCAGCTCCCGGGGGCCAAACCAGGACCAGTGCTGCACGTTAAAACTGAGAAAATTGACTGGATTTTTGGCTCGATGCTGGGGGTCTGATGACTTTATCTGTGCAGTTTGACTTTATTTAAACGGCACATTTTAAGCACAAGTATCAATAAGTGTTTTACAAAAAAACGAAAGAAGGTAAACTGTGACATTTTGATTAATATAGATCAATAATTTAACCCTTAAAACTGAGCAATTTGTTGCTATTCATGGTCCACGTTTTTTTAAAGTTAAATTGCATGTAGAAACTTAAACCTTTAAATTCCCAGTCAACATCCAAACTTTTTTTTTTCAGGACAACCTCAGCTGTCAGATTAAGAAGCTAAAATGATGTAAAATGAATGTATGAATAGATATAGCAGCATAAAGGTCGACCAGAAGAAGAAAGCAGAATTTATTACTAACAGAACTTTGTAGAAATAACACACAGATCAACAGTGACCAAACCTTTTCTCATCTCATCGTTCTCTCAAGTCTTGGCTTGGAGAAACAATATTATCATTGAAACACACAACAGAAACTATTTCCATGTTTCCACTTTTTCCTCATTTCCAGTTATTCCTGCTACTATTTACCTGCTATCCTCACTAAACCAACTCCAGCTCAGCTGCTTTGTGGCGAAGCAGAAACATCTTCTTGGCTTTGTTAAAAGCATAGAGGAGCATTATTTTTCTTCTTTTCGAAACAGTTTCTGAACAGCTATTAAAACAGCCCATCTGTGTTTAATACTTTCCTCCCCACCAAACACATAAACTAAGAATTTTTTTTTACTTTTGAAGAATCTCTAAATGATGTTCAGAGTAAGAGGTTGTTCACAAGTGATGCTAACATCAGTCCTTGGTGAAGTACTTTGTGAACACATGACTGACTGAGGACACATTCTCATCTAATCATGCATGACACAACTGGAGCTGGGAGGTGACGTTTTCCATTCAGTTCTGAACAAAACTTCCACGTTTCAAAACTCACAACATAAATTTTTCATAGAAAACCTTCTCCTTGTCTTTAAAGTTCATTTCAGTCGAGACAGTGAGCAGAGCAGCTGAGAGCGCAGTGCCAAACCTCCTGATCTGTGCGGTCAGGTCTCAGCCACCTTTTAATGATCCTCACCAACAAACAGCTTGTTCCCAGCTGATCCAGTACTTACACAGCAGAAAGACGTGCATTTTCTATGCAGCTGGCTGTTGTAACCCGAGGACATGACTTCAAAGCTGCTGGTGTCCCTTTAGCCTGTTTTGTTGAGGGATCTGTGGGAATATACTAAATAAATTATTCTTTTGAGGGCTTAAATGGCTTCTTTGGTGATTATACAAACCATAGTGAGTTTGGTAACAACTATAACCTGGTTAATCCACACTAATCTACCAGGCACCCAGTCTGCACCACCTTTTTTAGGTGAATCACTTTCAGAAGCAGTAACTTGGAAATAATTTTCTCTGTGTGACAGTGACGTCAGTTCTTGACAATCTATTGAGGCTCATATTGTTGCGGCAGAATTTTGATTTACTTTTTTTTAAAAAAAGGTTTCTGTAGATTGTTGGCATTTGCTTCTGCTCAGCTGTGGGGTCTCAGCAGCAGTCAGTCTGAACTTTTTCTTTTCCTTTTCAGTCATTCTGTTAAAGGTTTGCTGGCATCTAAGTTCAACAAGACAATAATTTTTTGGATAATTATGTCATTTATCATTTATAAAACTAAAAAGCGGACACAGCTGTGATTGGAAGAAAGGCATCCTTTCTATAATGTTGTGAGACATCTATAATACTGAGTGTTCCTCACTTATATTATGACTTTCTAACCTTGTCTCAGTTCTACAAAGAGCTTTACATATGTTTCTCATCAAGCCATTGACACAGACATGGGTGCTGGAATATGCTGTCAAGCGGGGGAGGAAACTTGAACTTGACTGGTAAAGGGGCCGAGGTGCTATTTTCACTCAAAACAAATTTCTGAATTTGTATGCCATATAACCCTTCGGCTTATGCAGGAAACAGCTGCATTCACCATTAAAGATTGGTTGAAGTGTGCATCTCACAAAACCCAACAATGCTCAGATCAGAACAGAAGAATAAATATGTCTTCTTTTAAAATACTTGTTGCTGTAGAATTACATAATTAACTATGGTTTAAACAATGTTGATTCAGGGTCTTTAATATCAAAAGCCTGTATCCAAAGTGTAAAGAAATGCAACTATATTAACAGAAAACTGCAAAAACTGGATACTTAGATGGACAAATATTCATTGAATTTACAAAATTCCTAAGCTAAATGCTTTCCCGTAGCTTTAATATGTGTAATTCTCTTTCAGTCATATTTCCATTGTTATTTCACTTTTTTTTCTGCTGGGCTGTCCTCCAAATGTTCTGAAAAAAACACAGATGCCTGTAATATATATAAGCAGTTCAGACATTCAATTCATTATGGACATTACTTCCTGCCTGGATACCATTTCAGTTTGTTCACAACAGAACGGTGTGCACTGAAATATTCAAGTTATAAAAAGGACAACTTATTAAACTGCGTCTAGAAATGTAAGCTTCAGCTACCTCAGCATCCTAAACCCAAAATCTCCATCTCCGTTGGCCCTGACCCAAAACAACATGGATGAGCAGAGATGCCCTCAACAGGAACATCTGAGATTTCATGAAGCACATCTTCTTCTTCAGCTTCTTCTCTTTTCCACCAGTGTCTTCTCCCATCACTTATTAAAATGAGGCTAGTGTTACATCAGCTGCTGTGTTTCTAAGTTGGAACTGGCCTGTTGAATATGGTGGTGCTTCATAAATGTTATTGTGAGAGGCTTTTGGTGACAAGAGGTGTCTACTTGTAGCTAATTTAGTAGTTGCATAGAGTCAGTAAGTCAAAAAATTCAATTCAATATATACTGATCTATGATAACAGGTAAGCATAGCACTTTTCTTACCTGGAAATGTTAAGATTGTTGTTAACTGAATAAATTTAGTTGTCCTCTTTTACACTTGAACAAGGACAAAGACACATATGCAGAGCTACTTATTCCATATGCACTCCAGATTGAGAATGTAGAGATTTTTCTACATTCACATAGCAACAATGAACATTTCAGGAGGAATGTGGGCTTTATTGTCTTGTTTAAGGATACTTCAGCATGTAGACACAGTGGCAGTTGAACTACTGACCTTCCCTTAAAGATGATCGCCATCAAAACTTATATATTTTTGTTTAGATGTGTTCAAGTTGCATCAGTTTGTTGGAAAGACATGCACATACATGTCGTGGATCCAACATTCTCATTTTTCCAGATTTTTCCAGTAGCTCAGCGTGATCTGGTTGACTAAATGAATCAGAGTTAAATCAATCAGAGCAAAGAAAAGAGTCAATCAGTAATTGATTTAATCTGATATTCCTAATCTCAAATTGAGTGTCTTACACCATGCTGTTAGATCCTGGGTTGTTTCAGGGGCCTCTTTGCACAGCCTACTTTGGGGTCCTGTCCGGTATGGTAGACCTAGGATCTTGCCTGGTGTGGCAGACCTGGGATTGTGCCTGGTGTGGTAGACCTGGGATCTTGCCTGGTGTGGTAGACCTGGGATACTGCCTGGTGTGGTAGACCTCAGATTCTGCCTGGTGTGGAAGATCTGGGATCCTGTCTGGTATCATAGATATGGGATCCTGCCTGGTGTGGTAGACCTCAGATTCTGCCTGGTGTGGCAGACCTGGGATTGTGCCTGGTGTTGTAGACCTGGGATCTTGCCTGGTTGTTGTAGACCTCAGATTCTGCCTGGTGTGGCAGACCTGGGATTGTGCCTGGTGTGGTAGACCTGGGATCTTGCCTGGTGTGGTTGACCTGGGATCTTGCCTGGTGTGGTAGACCTCAGATTCTGCCTGGTGTGGAAGATCTGGGATCCTGTCTGGTATCATAGATATGGGATCCTGCCTGGTGTGGTAGACCTGATCCTTTATTGCTCCTGTGCTGCCCTGATAAGCACCTCTGTGCTGTCCTTCAGTCCAGTCCTCTCTAGCCATTGGTAGGGCTTGTTCATTTGTGCCACTTCTTCTATCTGTCGGTGATACAGCCTATGCAGGTTTTTTTTCCCCATGATGGTTCCTCCTACTCCTTCTCCTCCAGTTTTCACAGCGTGAGACATTCACTAAGTGCCTCATTTCTTGGGGCTATCTTACTGATGTATTCGTGGAGCTTAGATGTTTAATCTTGGATAGTGTTCCTGATGCTCATTAGTCCTCTGTCGTCCTCTTTTTGCTTAGCACAAAGTATCTAGATACTGGACTTGGGGTGGAACCCTCCATGCAAGGTTACCAGCTTCTGTGTTCTCATGTCCGTGGTCTGAATTTCCTCCTTTAACCAGCTTGTTATTCCAGTAGGGTATCTGATCACTAGCTGGAGCAGCTTTCCTTGCATCCTCTTCATGGTTGCCTTTTGTCTGTGGTATTCTAAAGTACTTGTATTTGTCCTCTTATTACTAATTAAATTTTTAAGATGTACAACATTTTTTTTTTTTTTTACATTTTCTCTTTTGGTTTATTGAATTTAATTAGATTTTTTGTATGCGTTCATATTCTGTGCATGCAAATACAGTATTTCATTATTCTGATTTAATTAAAAATACTACAAATAATAATTAATAAACATACTTTAAAATAATGCAATATAAAAATATTTCAAATAATCACAGTTTTTATTTAAATATATTTCTTTTAAACCTTCCTCCGGTGCTGTAGGACGGTGGTGTATGATTCACTCTTCACACATTTCTTGTTCTTGCTGTAAGGATTTGGTTGGGAAAGTGTTGTAGTCAACAGCTGCAAGTTTTTTAAATGATCTTTTATTGATTTTCATAATGAATATATGCACACAGAATAATGTTTTAGTGTTTTTTAAACTTTCTTCCATTTCTACTTTTTCCTTGTAAATGATAAATTTGTTTCTTCAAAAATTACTAAGATTTTTTTTTTTTTTTGGTAACTGTTGGTGCTTTGGACCAAGAAGTGTGGTCTTTGTCAACTATTAACCTAATGCAGCCCCACACCACACGGCAGCTTAAGAATTTGTGACACATTTTCAGCCGTCTCCTAACGAGGCCAAGGCTGGCAGCTCTGTATGGTATGTTCATTTAATGTCAGCGGCTCAGTATTAGAGCAGGCAGAATTAGACTCCTCCAAGGCAACATTCACACTTTTCAGCCATTAGCCCGACCGGTACATCAGATTTGTCTTTAAAGGGCCTTTTCATCTGGTTTCAGTTAGAGACGTCATAAATGTGAAGTGAATATGTGCCAAAGTCATGACAGACAGATGGTGCCGTAATGATTTTCAGGGCTTGGGCGGGCAGGAAGTGCACAGGCCTGCTTACACTCTCGCTTCGGTGTCCGTACTGTAGCTAACACAGGTCTTTTCTTTCTGGAGGCCTGAAATGTTCATTTTAACCTTCAAAGGATTAAATGTTTTTTCTTTTTCTAACTTTCTGCAAGGGAGGGGGTTGGATAACTCAGCCTCAAACTGCTGCATATACCAGCAGAATTATTTACATGGCTGTCATTTTGACTTGCTGAGGGGCCACTCAAAGCCTTTTTATTTCCATTTTTGCTGACAGCTCGGGGCTCATCACTGAACTGTCATAAGTTGCTGTTCTACTTCTCTGTTTTCTGTCCTTCAAGATGAGACATGCTGCTGCATGCTGACCGGGTTCACACTCATACGCATTAACACGCATGCTTACTGTACACATCACTTTTCTCAGCTGTGGGCTTTCTATCACTTTTTCACAGACCACCACTTCTGGGTTTTTCTCCCCAGTGTTGATAAAATGTGTGTGTGGATGTCGGAGTGGAAGTTAACCTGAAGTGAAGGCAGCAGGCAGAGAGTCAAACAGCTCAAACACAAATTAAAGACACCAGTTAAGATGTGGCTATAAAAATATCATCAACTCTTCCAATGAATCCATGTTAAAAAAAAATAGTGACGATATTTATGACTGAAACTCACTTCATTATTTAGAAAAACGATGAAGATCTAAATATTTACCATCAAACACTTTCTTATTATATGAAATAATAATGATCTTTTTATGTATTTTTACACTTGATTTTGTTTAGTTTTCTGTTAAATAAATGTTTTCCTCCTGACTTGGATTTGCAGAATTAATGCTTTTGTTTCTCTGTTTACTACGAGGAGAAAAATAAGGCAAAGCAGGTTCATTTGTACATTTCTTTGTTTCTTGTCACCTTTCACGTACAGAACAACTCAGAGCACTTCACATAAAACATTAAAAGCAATGTGCAATATAAGCATTAAAACGTGCATTAAAATAGAAAAGTCAAACAAACTAGAAAGAATAAAAGGAATTAAATAGCAACAGGACCATCATCATCATCACTGTTTACGTACATGAGGGAGAAAAAATATTCAGGTAGAAAAATGAAGGAAAATTCTTAATTAACAGCAGCAACAAATTTGGATCAGACTAAAGGTTTTCTGTTAGTTTGTTCCAGATATCAGGACTAAAACTGAAGAAAAGGAGTATAATGGGAAGATGTTCAGAAGCCAACAGCAGGACTACTGGAGTCTGATACATGCACACACACACACACACACACAGACACACACACACACACACACACACACACACACACACACACTGGCACTGCAGCCTATGGAAATGAAAACATACCACAGCAGTGCAGAGATGAAGCGAACCCCCGAGGGAAGCCTTTTGCTGTGGTGTGCTTCTCTTACTGCCCTCCAGACATGCGAGGTGATGCACATACCTTTTAACCCACCACCATACACACACCATAACACCCCACACACACCATAGCACAACATAACACCCCAACACCCCATACCCCAATCAAACCCATCAGATGACTGACAGCTGCTGTGCGTTGGTCCTGATGAGCTTTTTTTTTTTTTTTACCTTTCCCTGCCTGCTGTCGCCTCCCATGTGTGAATTTGTGAATGATCCATTTATTTTTAGCAGGTTGCTCATTTAATGTTTATTATTCAAGCATCTTTTCAAGACATTTGTTTAAGTTATTGTGGTGCCAGTTGTGTTAATTAGATTTTTGCTCATTCTTTTCTCTCTGTTGGTAGTTTTGAACTCAGGCTGAGTACCTTTTCACTGAGGTTAAAATGGGATTGTTTGGTGGGGGAGTTTGCAGTCTTGGTGGAATCACATTAGTGTGAAACAAAAACCCTGACTATTATCATCTGAAACTGGAGTAAAGTTATTCTAGCTACAGTTGAAATGGCGTGCCTTGTGTATTTCTGTTTGCTTCCAGAATGCTGTGAAAAAAAGATATATATATAAAATATATATATATATATATTTATTTTTTATTTTTTACTTTATATAGTTTCAATAGAAGAAGCATTTTTTTTTAATTGAGCACATTTACAAACCATAATTAGCAACAGCAAGCTCAAGTTTAAGGGAAATTTGTCGACTATCTTCCTGAGTATATTTTTCTTTTGTCCCATTTAATCATTATGTGTTTACTTCCAGTCAACCCAAATATAACTAAGCTTTTTCGATCATGAACAAGTTATATTTACTGAGATCCAGGTTTTATTCTCAGTCTTCAAATTCTGCTGTATTATCAGGGCAACTCTATCACACTTTACAGTAATGGAGATAAAATAAGTTTTTAATGCCTAAACATATAGATGTTTGCTGCCTAAACCAAACAAACAGTTAGAGGGAAACTGGAACCCAGTGCTTTCAGAAGGACGATACTCCTTAATAAAATTTTGCTGTAGTACTTGATAGTTTAGGAAACAAACCTTTTTTTTTCTTTTCTTTTTTTTTTTTTTACTTAATCACATGTTTATTTATTCATGTGTTTATTTCTGGCATGTTAAAGAAAACATATCTGTTCCTCATATGAGTTGTAGAGGGAACTTGCAATCTGACTGTTTTGGCTTATTTATTTTAAGTGTGAACTTTATTTTTGATAAGTTGAGGATGACCCTCTGCCCTTCATAAATTATGGTTGAACAGTTTCTATTAAGGTATAACAGCCAAAACTTGTAAAACAGTGCCCCAGCACGGTAAGGCTTCCTTAAAACCAGGAGGGAAGTCAGAAAAAGGAGCCAACTAATCATCAACCATAGAAATGCTTTATTTTCTTTTTTCCTTTTATCGTTGCCTCTGACGGTGCATCTCAGTTAGTAAAAAGGGCCCAATTTTAGTGAAGCCTCCACATTCCTACTTAAATCCATAATGTAGGTTGAGGATAAAAGTTAATGACCTCAGCATCTCATTTTCTGGGTCCTGTCTTTGGCATGTCCCCTTTCAAGATCACCCTGAAGCTCAATGGCACAGAACAGACGAGAAAAGTCACTCTGCTGTGAATATATAATGACTTCTATTGTTATAGCCCACAATTGTTATAGGCCATAAAATGGCAAAAGCTCATCTAGGAGATCCATGGTCAAAAAGGAGATGAGTGTGTGATCAGGAGGAGGATACTCACCTCATTTGCTGTCTGTCCATCCATCTCTCCCTCCTCTTTTGATTTATATGCAGCTAACTAAAATCCACATTCAGATTTGCGTATTCAGAATAATCAATTAACCCTTAAGGGATCCAAGAGACTTTTTGTGCTTTAATGCCATTTCAAATGTGTTTATTAAATATAACAGAAAAAATCCAAAGGCTGTTCTATTTTATACAGTTCTAGAATTTTAATTCCTGTTCTTTGTAGCTACAGTACCTATGACTGACCCTCCCCATGGCCTAATATTAATAAGCAAATACTGACTGGCTTGTATTTTATTGGGGAGGGACACTACAATATTTCTCTTGGGTGTAAATACGAGTTTTACAGAGTTCAGGCCGAGAACAAACAGTCCATTTTCACAAACTTTAGCTGAAACAGAGAGCCCCGATAGGCCGCGTCCGCACCTGGACAGTCTGTGTCTGCACCCCGATAGGCTGCATCCGCAACCCGATAGGCCGCGTCCGCACCCGACAACCAGCATCCGCACCCCGATAGGCCGCATCCACACCTGGACAGTCCGCGTCTGCACCTGGACAGTCCGCGTCTGCACCTGGACAGTCCGCGTCTGCACCTGGACAGTCGATGTCCGCACCCCGATAGGCCGCGTCCGCACCTGGACAGTCAGCATCCGCACCCCGATAGGCCGCATCCACACCTGGACAGTCAGCATCTGCACCCCGATAGGCCGCGTCTGCACCCGACAATCAGCGTCCGCACCCTGAAAGGCAGCGTTCGCTACTCAAGAGGCTGCCTCCGCATCCTGACAGCCAGCGTCCGCACCCTGACAGTTTGTGTCTGCACCCCGATAGGCCGCGTCCGCACCTGGACAGTCTGCGTCCGTACCTGGAAAGTCCGCGTCCGTACCTGGAAAGTCCACATCCGCACCCCGATAGGCCACGTCCGCACCTGACAACCAGCATCCGCACCCCGAAAGGCAGCGTCCACACACCGATAGGCCGCGTCCTCACCTGGACAGTCAGCATCCGCACCCCAATAGGCCGCATCTGCACCCGACAACCAGCATCCGCACCCCAAAAGGCAGCGTTCGCGACTCAACCGGCTGCCTCTGCATCCCGACAGACCACGTCCGCACCCCAGAGTCAGTGACATAGCTCCTCACAAGTTCTGCAGCCTTTCAGAACCTGCAGTAGCTCTCGACAAACAGCTACTGAGAAATTTATAAAACATTGGGTATTCACACAGGACAGCTAGAAAGTCTTTACTCCCTGTACACAAAATATGCAACAAAGAGAAAGAAATTCCTCAGCGAGAGTTTTGAGGCCCGTCTGCTTGTTGCTGCAATGGATCACAGCTGTAAAGGCAGATTTATGCTTGTGTGGCGTTTGCGTGTGGTCGGCCACGGCGTTGCTGATGCTGGTGAGTGGGCATAGGTGCATGTCGTTTTGGTGTTGTGTTGCAGTTTCTCCTCCTAACCTGAAGGGGGCAGTAGGGGTGGTATCGGCCGGTAAACTCACCAGGTCGGAGTTCTTTTGATGGTTCACTACAGTTCGGTAGGTATTTTCTGTTTTAAAACAACAATGCGTCCAGTATGGCTCAGTGTCTTTATTAGCTTGTAGAAGAAAACGAAGAAATAATTTCATCAGCCTCTTATCAACTTGACCTACTGGTTATTGTTTTTAAAAATGGTGGTTACCACACAAATTCAGCGAGAAGATCCAGATATCTGGTAAAACATGATCCCAAACTGACCAATCACAAGGGAGTACCTCTGCGTAACCGTCTGCATAGCAGGGGTGCACAGGAAGAGGTCTGGAAGAGGTGCGCGTCGAGCCTCTGCGGCGGTACGCTGAGCCTACTCCATTATGCAGACACCATGCGACCATAAATTAATGTTAACAGGGAGACAGCAAAAATAAAAAGGAGGGTGAGAAGCAACATAAACACAAGTGCTCCAAGGCTGCTCAACAGAATGTGGTTCAACACTGAATGTACACAAGGATTATACCTTCTGGAAAGACATTGGGAGAGGGGGTCTCAGTAGGTGCAAGACAACATCCATCAGGGAAACATTGCAAGACATGAAAACTGAGACTGTTGTCACCCGTGGTCCAGCACAAAGTTGTTAAAAAAAACAGAAAAAGCTTTATCAGTTGACAAGCATCTGAGCAGATTTGGATCCTTATAGCCCCATAATAACACCCACTGAGGAAGCATGGAAAGAGCATCATCATGTTACCATACATCATCAGATTTGCTGTACATTTACAAAATTAAATTCCATGATGATCCATGAATATATATCATAATTAATTTAGAGAAAATATCCAATGCAAAGTTTTTCCATGCATCTTTTCTGCCTCCTAGGCCAAAAGGTTCTAAAGAAAGTTTAAATTATATATGTTCTATAGGGTTACATTGCTGTGGGAAACCTGTACAATGTTCTTTTGATTGAACATACATTATTATTAATATTATAGAGATCATTTCTATTTTCACATTACATTTTGAAATTCTAATCCTGCCTCCATCCTCTGTTTATGGTTCAAATCACCTATGTATGCATGTCCAAATGTCATATATAAGATAGTTTTTCAATCCCAACTAGAATAAATCATTGTCTAAGACAGAATTAATCTAATGTTTAGATCTCATAATTAAAATTCCTGTGCAGTGAAATATTACGGACACTCCAGTGTCTTTGCTCGAATATCCTTCAGGTACAGCATGGCCTCGTCCAAAACATCCAACTACCGGCACAGTGATCCAAATGTGTGGACATTTGTTATGCATGATTCACCACACAACATGCTCCAGGTCAGCCTCCTGACAGCAGATAGACTCCACTATTGTGGGCATCGCCTAACTGCAGCCACACCTACACCATGTAGTGCTGCCAACCCGCTCCGTCCCCAAGACAAGCACCGGCTCCACATCTTCCTCTTCCCTCCGCACCCTCCTTAAGTCACATGGCATATTGGCTCAAAAGCATTGGCAATTAGATTTGGATGTTTGATTGGTCTTTCAGCTTTGTCTTCCATTAATTTTCTCAAATGTAGTACAGCTTGTAGGGTGTAGTGTAATGTAGCTGGTTATACCTGTGGATTCCACTCATAGTCAAAAAAACCAACCAACCCTGTTGCGTAGATAGTGACGTCACACCAAAGTAGCAGCTCGCTGACTTGCTAACTAGGTAAAATTATGATATTAAATTGTTCATTTCTGTGGTGTTAACTATTTTTGAAAATAATTTTTTGCCTTGATGTTTATTCATGTATATTTTAACAATTTCAGTGCCAAAAATTGCATGTTGCATTTCCACTTTAAAACTCCTGTATTCTGGACTCATTTGTTGGCACAGTGACATCCATTATGAGCATACCTGGATCAACTGTTGCCCAGTAGCATCTGGAGGCTGAGAAAACACTTCAGTTTTTTTTCAGGGACACCATGTAACGTTACAGCCTAGTTTAATTTTACACACCACGTCACATGCTAGCAAGCGGATATAAACATTCTGACCATGTTGAACACGGATCCTGGCCGATTCAGCTAAGAAATACAAGAAGACATTATTGGAGGAAGAGAGGACAAGAGTCACCATCAGACTCACTTTTGCTGGTTGGAGAGAGTTCAGAGTACAGATAAGATGAAGATGGATGCTGGATTAGCTGTCAATAGGGAGGGTTCATTCAGAAAATCTGCAAACATTCTGTAGTCTGTCTTTAAAGAGTTAAAAACTACACATCCCTTCAAACTCTGTCTTTTTTTGGGAACCTTTCACATCTGCTTCAGCTCTGTTCATGATTCACTTGTATTTACAATCTAGCATGAATTCTAATGTTAACTCTACCTGCTCTTGTAGCTACAGTGGTCCACCACAGTGTATTATCTTAAAGTATCAAGGGTTATAAATCAGGGCTCCAGGGGCACTCTAGGGAGAGTGAAATTAAATCAGCATTTCCTCTCATCAGCACGAAAACTGAAACTCAAACTGGGGTGGGAAGTATGCATGCTGTTAGCTCCAGATTCTTTAACCCTGACTGGTGTGTAAACACTTTTAGTCACAGAACCAAATTTTCACCTCACTCTCACTTTATTTCCTGTTCTGACTTATAGCCTTGGCCAAGCTCCCAAAATAAATGGCTGAATTTCTGTTGGTTAACCTGAGAATGGCTGGATGAAGTCATATTATTCTGTGTGAGCGGTAGATCCATTTGAGAGAGTAAAAAAAATGAGCCAGGTGGCAGTATGATCTTAGTCCAGCACAAAAACAAAAGCAGCAATAGATGTACAGGCAATTATTTATTACCAGTAAAGTTTGAATATTAGTTGTGTATGACTGTTTCATGAGATTAACTCAGTAAAAAAGCATGCTGGAGCAAAGTGCTCTTTGAAACTGGAGCTGAAAATCAATACACTTTTCTTAACAAACCAGAAATCTTGAGGCTAATGAAGAGTTTGTTATCTGTTTGATACAACTTAATCTAGGATGTAAGATCAACTGTCTTGAGCCATTACAGTAATCACACATCATCAGGTGACAGGAAAGGTCAGGTTTTAGGCTCCTGGTTATGTTGTGTTAAACTAGAGCTGCTTGATGGTGGGTCACCTTATATAGTCACTCCACAACCAACAGGCCTGCAAGTCATAATGTCCACACGTTAACTGTTTTGGAGAGACAAAATGATGGTTTGAGATGTAATGCCACAAGCTTGTGTCGGCCAGACTTGTCAGCTCTGAACAATAAACCTTTTCAGAAAGACAGAGAGTCAGGCTGATAAAGAGCTACATCTCTAGAGATGAAGGGCAGGTCAAGCATCCATTGCACACACACACACACACACACACACACACACACACACACACACACACACACACACACACCCACACACATAGTCATATTCATACTATCATTAACCCCGGTGCTCCATCACTGTAAAGTGCCATTAAGAACTAGACATAATGCAAAGGGGATTAGATTTCACTTATATGTCCTCTCCTCTCTGTCTGCATCTGGTGTCACGTCTCCGTCAGGGACAGTACAACTGAAATGACGGAGAACATGACTGATGGTGGACTTCTAAGAGGAAGATTTTCATGGGTCATTTATTTAATTGAACCCTTAAATTGTTTTTAAATTACTTAGTTTTCCAGGATTTCTCTGAGAAATGGTTGATTACAAACAAAGCACCAAATTGAATGAAATTAGGATTCAACATTTCTAAAAGATATGGTTTATGGTTTCATATAACTGATGTTTTTCAGCAGTTTCAAATTAAAGTACATTAGCACAGATTCATCAAAAGATTCTGATTATCCTGTAAAAACAGTATGAAAGACTCAGATCTTGTAAACCTCTATTCCAACAAAAGATGAGATTCTATAAGATATAAATAAAAACTGAACCAACTGCTGATCTGGTAAACTGGTGGAATAAACTGGGAGGGAGATTACTTGCTTTATGGGTTTTTCAAGTTTCACCAAGTTTATGTTTGCTATATTCAGTTCATCTCACCTTTATTTATACAGATTTATTTAACAGTCACCTCAAAGCTCTTTAACAGACACAGTCTAATCCAGTCCAGTTGATTGTAGCCCAATTAGAATCAAATTAAAACAGGTCCATTATGTGATCTAATTAATGATAATGGATTAAATTTATATAGCACCTTTTAAGGCACCCAAACTAGCAACAGTAACACAATTAATTAAGACTATAAAAGGATAAAAAACAAGCCAAAAAAAAAAAAAAAACATTAAAAAAAATCAACAACTCAAGCTGTGTTCAAGGCCAATTAAAATATGTAAGTCTTAAGAGTAGATTAAAAGACAGAAAGTGTTTAAGGTGCGGGGGGCAGTGTTTTCCAAAGTTTGGGGTCAACAACTGAAAAGGAGCTGTCCCCTCTGGATTTCATCTTAGATTTAGGGAAACCTGCCAGGAGTGATCTGCCAACCTGAGAGAGCGTGCAGGGGTGTAGGGCTGGAGCATGTTGTACAGATACTTTGGGGCGAGGCCATGTTGACATTTCAAAACAAATAAAATAATTTTAAAACCAATACAGAACGAAACAGATAACCGGTGCAAATACTTTAAAACCAGTGTCATGTGCTCCTGTCTTTTGGTGCCAGTTAAAAGCCGAGCTGCAGCGTTTTGAATGAGTTATAGTCAGGCGAGAGTTGAGTCTGGCATAAAGTGTGTTGCAGTAATCTAAGTGATTTGTGATAAAAGAATGAATTAAAATCTCAAAATCATAACGATGGACAAATGGCTTAACTTTAGACAATTGTCTGAGCTAAAAGAAGTTGGGTTTCACAACAGTGCTAATCTGTGCATCAAACTTTAGAGCACAGTCCAGCTTCATGTCAAGGTTGGTCACTGTAGGCCACCCAAGCATCCCAGGTCTAGGCAGGCTGAGGAAACATCTATTAGGCCAAACAACAACCCCTCAGTTTTGTTGTCATTAAAATGAAGAAATTTCTGGGACATCCAGGCTTAAATTTCGTCAATACAACATATAAGTGGTTTAATGCAGTAAGCATTACTTTGCTTTAGTGGCATATATATCTGGCTGTCATCGGCATAAAAATGAAAAGCGATGCCATAACCCCCATTAGAACCAGAACCCGAAAGGACGGCCATCTGCCTGGACTGGTTGGGTCGTTACGGTCTTTATTATTATAAAATGTCGTAAACACTGTATTACTTCATAAGATTTAACACAGTTTGTCATTGATGCTGTTTGCAGTGGATTTCAACAGTTTTGGAAACAAGAATGTGTGTGAATACTGGAGAAAATGGCAGGTGTAAAGACTGGATTGTTAAGCCTGTTGTAGAAAAACTAAGATGCCAAGATTTTAGAGGTCACAACAGACCTTTGTTGTGGTTTAGTCAGAGACTGTCAAAGTTTAAAAAAATAGAAACTATTGTTCACAACTGTTACGACCCGGCCCTACTAGGAGACGTGAGGCATAACAAAGAGCATGGAGGACAGGTGGTAAAATGGGAGCCGTTAGAATTAAGACTGGTCAATGCGAGATGATCGAGAATTTTGGATACTTTGGCCTCAATAGAGCAGACCTGACCCTGCCCTATTTGTAGGCCTAAGGATGTCACGGTGGCTTGTGTGAACTTGCATCTGGCGAGATTAAGCATTAAGGATGCTTGTGCTAAGCATCCAAACACTTGTTGCAATGCATCTACATGATCAGACCAGGAATCAGAAAACACTACAAGATCATTTAAGTAGGCAGAACAAAATGGAAGACCAGCCAAAACACGGTTTATGAGTCTTTGGAAAGTTGCAGGAGAGTTACACATGCCAAAGGCCATAACTGTGTTCTGCAGCAAATCATCAGGGGTCACAAAGCTGTGATATCCAAAGCGTGTTCAGTTAATGCCACTTGCCAGTAACCTTTTAAAAAATGTAATTTGCTTTTGTACCAAGCAGCACCAATGTTGTCCATGAATCCTTAACCCAGAGGAGAGAAAAAGAGTTGACAACTATCATTAACTTTTCGGTAGTCCGTGATGAACCTACGAGAACCATCCGGTTTGGCCTCTACTAAGCAGGGAGAACTACACGGACTGTGACTGGGTGACTGAGAAGACGTGCAGACAAAATCGGACTGTTTGGGGTTTTGAAACTGTCATCTCCGTCTGGAGTGTTGATATCTGAATGGGTACAAATGCAAACTGGCAAATCACTTTCTGACTTGTGGGGGTGCTATGGCTTTGGCATACTGATGTGGCAGATATGGGTCTTTGGATGTCTATTGGGAGTTTCGATCACAATTAAATTCTCCTGCTCGACCAACCACAGAAAAAGGCCCCTCATATTGAGCGGATAAAGCTGAGCCTACAAAAGGTAACAGAACAAGGACCCGATCACCTACCATTAGTTCTCATGTTACAGAACATCAATCATGAACATATTTCATCTTCGTCTGTGATGTGGCTCGGTGAGCTCTCACAAGGTTATTTGCATTTCTCAACCGGTCAAGAAATCCTTGTACATACTCACATATGCTGCGGTTCAGGACACCATCTAGCAGCAGGAATCCTTCCTTCAGAACTTGTAATAGGTCCCTACGGGGTGTGGCCAAAGACTAGCTCTTCAGGACTGTAACCAAGACATTCCTATTTTGCTTCACGAGCAGCAAAGACAACAAAGGGGACACCCTCATCCCACGACTTTGCAGTAGTATAACAAAATTTGCGCAACATCGATTTCAGAGTTTGGTGCCAACTTTCCAATGCGCATTGTGATTAAGGGTGGTATGGACTGGATGTTACATGTTTTAGTTTTAACGTCTGGAAAACACGCATGAACAAACCAGACTGAAAATATGTGCCTTGGTCCATTTGTATTACCCTGGGTAATTTAAACAGAAAAAAGACTGAGGCTCCGTTAACAGATTTAGCAGTAATCCTAGGTAGTGGGATGGTTTCTGAGAAACGTGTCGTTGCACATATGAATGTCAAAAGAAATTGGTAACCATTTCTAGTTTTAGGCAAAGGGCCAAAACAGTCTACAATCACATGATCAAAGGGCTGTTCCATCATAGGAATAGGACACAAGGGAGCAGGGGGAATCCCCTGATCAGGCTTACCCACTACTTGGCACACATTAGAGTTTGTTCACAAGACTAACTGGGGCTGACAGTGGTGACAGGGTTTTCTACAAATTTCTAATGCTGGCGTCACAAAACGTCAATACCCATTAGCACACTAACACCAGGAATGGGAAGCTCAGGACAGGTGACAAAAGGGAAAAAAACAGTTACCAGATCAGAGTAAATGTAAATACGATGAACTGGTCTGGGCATGTATCCCATTTCAATCCCTCTGATTACTAAATTGTAACCACAGGATGGGAAGAGAAGGGCAACGCACTGGTAAGAATGAAAGTCTGAGATCCACCTGTGTCTCTGGGAATGCTGATTGGTACCTGATCCTCTACTATCTGTTAATAAGAGAGATCCATTAAACACGAACAGAGAAAAAACATGACTCGATCTGATTTTTCTTACCTTCATTAGCATCTCTGTGGCAGGTCTGTACTTGGATTAATCCAACCCTTTTTTGTTTGGTTTGGTTTTTTGTTTCAAAGCCATACAATCAGCTAAGAGATGTCCTGGTTGACAGGAGAAGCACTCTCTAGTTTCTTTTGTTATTGGAGTTTTAACAGATGTGACAGAAGTTTTCAGAGCAAGTCAACTTAGCAGGTTTTGGCATTTTATGAATAAGGCAGGACCCATCTGCCACAAATGCAGCAGAAGAAAGTGTTAATGCTTTCTATTCATTAAAATAAAGCACATCATATTATCAGCATATTGTCAAACACACATTTCTTGAATTCCTTCACTAGGATAAGTTCTCTCAGGGACTCATAATCAGAAGCCTTATAAGCGACGTACCATTTATCAAAAAGAGTGCTCTTTTCTCGAACAAATTCAACATGTATTTGATCAGCAGTTTTCCTCTGCTGTCTAAACCTCTGTACACTTCAGGTACAACCTCATAAGCTTGCAGAACTGTGGTCTTGATCATGTCATAATTTAACCTGTCCTTCAAAGAAAGAGCTGCAATGACCTCTCACGCTTTCCTGTCAACTTGCATTGTAATAACAAAGGCCACACATCTCGCAGCCAACTCAACACATCAGCAATGCGTTCAAATGCAATGAAGTACAAGTCAACCTCCGAATCCCTAAGAGCAGGCACCAAGGAGATACACTTGCTCACATCAAATGCAGAAGAAACAGAGGGACAATAACACAATGCTAAAGATCCACAGGACAGTCACCCCTTATCAGTCCTCTGTAGCCGGGGTACAGCATATCGATATGCAGCAACAGATGACCCTGGGTGGAGGGTTATGTCTCTGAAGAAAAATAGGACTAATTCAGAGTAAATTTACTGCAAGTCTTCTAAATAAGCAGTAGAACTAACAATAGACACTGAGGACACAGGCCAAACGAGGCTTCAGTGTGGCTGCAGCATCTACAACAGACTCAAACTGACATGGACCACCAAAAATATCTTGAAGACAGAACAGAGCTTATGTTGGGAAATTATTTGTGTTTGTAAGATATGGTATAAATAACCACAACTCAAAAGTGGTATTTGGTACATAAATATTAAATCAGTTATTTATTTCTTCCATGGGAACTGAAGGCTGCAGTGTAGACCAATAAACACTACTTAAACAGTCTTTGTGTCATTACTTACTTGTAGTGGGCCACACATGCATAGTGTTCTTAGGTTTCAGACAAGTTTAGTGATCAGACATCTCCGCTGAGTAAACAGCAGCTCCATTCTCCACTGTGAGCAGATCAAAGGAACATTATGTGCAGTGTTGAAGCTGAAGGATGAGCTTCATACCTGTAACGGTTCAGCAAGCTGGACCACAAAAAGATCAGGACAGAGGGTTGGGTAAGAAAACAGGTTTATTATAAGGGACTGAATACTGCTCAGGAAATCCGGGTCTGGAGACGTCACCCACTGGCCTGTGAGAATAGGAGATCCAGGTGAGCAAAAGCGTGGCAAAAATGGGGATGTAAGAATAATGACGTCTTACGTACCGGCCAAGGAGAGGAAGGACGCAGGGGGACTCGCTGTACTGGGAGGGCGGTGAGAGATCCACTGGGGCTGTGGTGATGTGAAGAGTGAGACAAGGCTGGTGGCAAAACTGAAGGGGAAAAACAGTTAGTTTGGCCTAAGAGCCCTGAGGTCCACTGAATCCTCTGGGGAGGAGATAGAGGACAGGTAATGTTAGGGGGGAATCTCCAAGATCACATCCACATCCAGATCCAAGTCCGAAGTCCTGTATCCAATATCCAAACAAGTAATCCAGTTATCCAAATCCAATAATCAAATCCAAAGACAGTCCAAGGGTCAATGCACAGACAGGTTCCAAACAATAGACAGCAAAGTTACCAGACAGGGGGCAGGCAGGATCAGGTATTCCAGGTCAGAAAACGGGTCGGAGATCAGAACACAGGCAGGCAATAATGGCTGGAAACGTGCAGGGTAAACCGAGGCGATCTGGCAAAGGAGTGGTGCTGTGCACTGGTAAATAAAGCAAGCAGCGCAGGTGGAGCGCATCAACAATCAGGAGGAAAGATGCCTTCAGGGATAGCTGGGAGAATCTAACCACAGGCAACCTCCGTGACAGTACCCCCCCCCCTAAGGGGCGGCCCACGACGCCCCACCAGGCTGATCAGGGTGACCCCGATGGAAACGGGACAGAAGGGTCCGATCCACCACAAAGCGGGCCGGAACCCAGGAGCGCTCCTCAGGGCCGTAGCCCTCCCAATCCACCAGGTACTGCAGGGAGCGACCAGAGCGACGTGAGCGCAGGATGCGGCGCACAGTATAGACAGGACCGCCACCCACGACCCGGGCGGGCGGCGGGGGTCTGGAGGCGGGCACCAAAGGACAGGTGAGCTCAGGCTTCACTCTGGACACGTGGAACGTGGGATGAACCCGGAGAGCCCTGGGAAGGCGCAGGCGAACAGCAACCGGATTCACCACTTTGGCAATAGGGAACGGGCCCACGAACCGAGGCGCCAGCTTACGACACTCCAGGTGCAAAGGGAGATCCCTCGTGGCCAACCAGACGCGTTGACCCACACGGTAGGAGGGAGCCGCGGAGCGGCGGCGATTGGCGGCCGCCTGATACCTCCGGGAGGAATGCAGCAGCGCAGCACGGGCCCGCCTCCAAACCCGATGGCAGCGGCGCACCGCCGCGTGAGCGGAGGGAACCCGCACCTCCTCCTCCTGGGGCGAGAACAACGGAGGCTGAAAACCCTGGACGACCTGGAACGGGGTAAGCCCAGTAGAGGAAGACGGCAGGGAATTATGGGCGTATTCCACCCAGGACAGGTTCCGGGCCCAGCTGGACGGGGTGTCGGAACACAGACAGCGCAGGCAGGTTTCCAAACTTTGATTCATCCGCTCCGACTGCCCGTCCGACTGGGGATGGAAGCCAGACGAGAGGCTAATCTGAACCCCCAGCAGCCTGCAGAACTCGGCCCAGTACCGAGAAGTGAACTGGGGGCCCCGGTCCGAAACAATATCCCGGGGAAGCCCGTGCAGTCGAAACACATGATCAGTCAAATGAGTCGCCATCTCCTTAGCTGAGGGCAGCTTGGGGAGCGCCACAAAGTGGGCCATCTTGGAAAAGCGATCCACTATTGTCAAGATAACTGTTTTGCCGTCCGAGGGAGGAAGACCAGTGACAAAGTCCATGGAAACGTGAGACCAGGGCCGGTGAGGGATGGACAAGGGATGAAGCAGTCCAGCCGGGCGTTGGCGGGACGTCTTGGAGCGGGCACAAACAGGACAAGCCGCCACAAAGCTCCGGATGTCCTGGCGGCAAGCGGGCCACCAAAACCGCTGGGACAGCAGATGAAACGTTCTCGCCACACCAGGGTGGCAGGCCAACCGCGAGGAATGGCAAAAAATGAGGACCTTGGACCGAAGCGGGGGCGGAACGTAGAGGCGGCCATCCGGACAGCCAGCGGGCACAATGGTGGAGCGGTGCGCTCGGCTGACCTCAGCTTCCAGGTGGACACGGCTCACCCCCAGCCTGACGTGAGAAGGAAGGATGTATTTATCTTCGTCATCATCATCAGCCCCCTGGGGGGTAGCCTGTCGAGAAAGAGCATCGGGTTTAGCGTTCCTGTGGCCAGGACGGTAAGCCAGGGAAAAACTAAACCTATGAAAAAATAAAGCCCAACGGGCTTGACGAGGATTAAGTCTCTTGGCCGATTTCAGGTATTCAAGATTTCGGTGGTCTGTCCAGACGATGAAAGGATGCGAGGCCCCCTCCAGCCAGTGTCTCCACTCCTCCAGAGCCAACTTAACTGCTAGGAGCTCACGGTCTCCGACATTGTAATTCCGTTCTGCTGATGACAGGCCTCTGGAAAAGAAAGCACATGGGTGAATGCGCATATCCTCCGAATTCCGTTGCGATAAAACTGCACCCACGCCATAATCCGACGCATCCACCTCCACGATAAACTGTCTGGTTGGATCAGGCATGCAGAGAACAGGAGCTGAAGTGAAGCGTTGTTTCAGCAGCGTAAAGGCGGCTTCGGCCTCAGCAGTCCAGGCGAATGGTGTCTTCACCGAAGTTAACCGGTGGAGAGGAGCAGAGACGGAGCTGTAGTTCTTTATGAATTTTCTGTAAAAGTTGGCGAACCCCAGGAATTGTTGGAGCTGCTTGCGGCTCGTTGGGGAGGCCCAGTCCCGCACAGCAGACACCTTGGAGGGGTCCATCTGGACTTTTCCAGCGGTAATAACATGGCCCAAGAAGGAGACAGTGGAGCTGTGGAACTCACATTTTTCAGCTTTAACGAATAACTGGTTCTGGAGGAGACGCTGAAGAACGGTTCGCACGTGAAGATAGTGTTCATCAGAGTCCTGAGAGAAAATAAGGATATCATCTAAGTAGACAAAAACGAATTTATTAAGCATATCCCTCAGAACATCATTTACTAGGGCTTGAAAAACCGCAGGAGCGTTAGTTAATCCAAAAGGCATTACTAGATATTCATAATGGCCCGTTGGTGTATTAAAGGCCGTCTACCATTCATCCCCCTCCCGTATGCGTACAAGATGATAAGCGTTCCGTAGGTCTAATTTGGTGAAAACAGTAGCATTTTGTAACAGATCCAGGGCAGTGGACATGAGCGGGAGAGGATAACGATTCTTGATTGTGATGTCATTTAAACCTCGGTAATCAATACATGGGCGGAGAGAGCCGTCTTTCTTGTCAACAAAGAAGAATCCTGCTCCGGCAGGTGATGAAGAAGCCCGGATAAGGCCAGAAGAGAGGGATTCAGAAATATAATTGTCCATAGCCTCTTTCTCTGGAGCAGACAGGGAATATATACCACCACGGGGTGGCATGGTGCCTGGCAGGAGGTCGATTGCGCAATCATAGGGACGATGCGGGGGCAGCGCAGTGGCACGAACCTTATTAAACACTTCCTTCAGGTCATGATATTCAGGAGGAACCTGGGAAAGACTGGGATAGTCGGATTCTGTGCTGTCCAGCCGTGGAGTCACAGTAACTGGAAGAGAACGCAGACAGGTTGTTAAACAGTTCACGCTCCAATTAATTATTTTACCCTCACGCCAATCGATGTGTGGATTGTGGGCCTGGAGCCAGGTCATGCCCAAAATGACGGGCAACTGTGGACTGTCGATGACATAGAAACTGATTGTTTCATGATGATGAGAAAAGGAAACTGGAACAGGTTGAGTTTTCTCGGTGACTCTGTGCAGCAGATGGTCATCCAGGGCACGGACAGAGACAGGTTCTGGTAGATGGGAAAAGCTGAGTCCCAGCTGCTTGGCCACCTGTCGATCAATAAAGTCTGCGTCAGCACCAGAATCAATAAAAACTGCCAGGGTGTGTGTGTCGTCAGCGGCTGTCAGTTGCATGTGAAAAACTGGTCGGGAGAGGGAGGAATCCAACAAGGTTCGACTCAACAGGGTCCTCCCGTTCCCTGCTGAGTCCTGCCTTTTACTGTACAATTTCTGACCAGATGTCCATTTTGACCACAATACAAGCACAGTCCATGTGTGATTCTCCGAGTTCTCTCGGCTGATGACAGCTTAGACCGACCGATCTGCATGGGTTCTGGGGCGGAGTGAGAGGAGGATGGAGCTTCCTGACCGGTCTGCACAGGAAAGTGGTCGCTGACTCTGTACCTGCCCCCTTCGCCGCTTCTCCTCTCTCTCCGTCTCTCTCGAAGACGCTGATCAATCCGGGAGGCCACATCCATCAGGGCGTTGAGATCTTTTGGAGGATCTCTGGCAGCTAGTTCATCCTTTACCTGGCCTGATAAACCCTGATAAAAAGCGTCAAATAAAGCGGCCTGGTTCCACGTGCAGTCAGCAGCCAAAATCCGGAATTCAATAATGTAGTCAGTAACTGACCTTCCTGACTGAGTGAGGGAGAACAATCCCCTTGAGGCTTCCCGTTCGGGTCGGAAGGGATCAAACACCCGGCGAAGTTCCTCGGAGAACTCCTGGAACGTAGATAGCGCTGCCGATCCTCTCTCCCATTCAGCGGTACCCCACAGTCTGGCCTTTCCAGAGAGCAGCGAGATCACGTAGGCCACCTTAGCCTTCTCCGATGGAAACGAGGATGGCTGCAGCTCAAACTGTAACGAGCACTGAGTGAGGAAGGCCCGACACTGACCTGGTTCACCCGCATATCGCTCTGGGGGTGCCACACGGGGCTCGTGGCTCGGATGAACAGAGGAGGGGGAAACCAGGGGCGCCTGAGCGGGCCCGGCGCGGACAAAGGTGGTCATCGCAGATATCAGCTTGGAAAGTTCTTTAACGGTAGATACTAGCTCACCCAGGCCCGTCTCCTGCTGCGCAATTGCGGCCTCTACGCGGGTGCGCCAATCCTCTGATCCTGATGGGTCCATAATGCTGGCCAGATCGTACTGTAACGGTTCAGCAAGCTGGACCACAAAAAGATCAGGACAGAGGGTTGGGTAAGAAAACAGGTTTATTATAAGGGACTGAATACTGCTCAGGAAATCCGGGTCTGGAGACGTCACCCACTGGCCTGTGAGAATAGGAGATCCAGGTGAGCAAAAGCGTGGCAAAAATGGGGATGTAAGAATAATGACGTCTTACGTACCGGCCAAGGAGAGGAAGGACGCAGGGGGACTCGCTGTACTGGGAGGGCGGTGAGAGATCCACTGGGGCTGTGGTGATGTGAAGAGTGAGACAAGGCTGGTGGCAAAACTGAAGGGGAAAAACAGTTAGTTTGGCCTAAGAGCCCTGAGGTCCACTGAATCCTCTGGGGAGGAGATAGAGGACAGGTAATGTTAGGGGGGAATCTCCAAGATCACATCCACATCCAGATCCAAGTCCGAAGTCCTGTATCCAATATCCAAACAAGTAATCCAGTTATCCAAATCCAATAATCAAATCCAAAGACAGTCCAAGGGTCAATGCACAGACAGGTTCCAAACAATAGACAGCAAAGTTACCAGACAGGGGGCAGGCAGGATCAGGTATTCCAGGTCAGAAAACGGGTCGGAGATCAGAACACAGGCAGGCAATAATGGCTGGAAACGTGCAGGGTAAACCGAGGCGATCTGGCAAAGGAGTGGTGCTGTGCACTGGTAAATAAAGCAAGCAGCGCAGGTGGAGCGCATCAACAATCAGGAGGAAAGATGCCTTCAGGGATAGCTGGGAGAATCTAACCACAGGCAACCTCCGTGACAATACCTGATTTGTAAAAAAAAGCAGCATGTTGTTGTGTCAGAACTCATTTTCATATTTTCTTATTGCACTGCTGCAGCTGAAAGAGTCAACAAGTTACAGCAATGAATATAATTTTATACCTAGTCAGTAAAGACGGATATGTGAGCAGGTTAAGAGCCTGGAGGTGAGTCCAGAGAAAGCTATCTAAAAGCCCATTTACGCTCCATGCAGAAGACGGATGCGCAGACGGACACAGTTTCGTCCGTCTTCTGCATAGGTTGCATGCGTAATTTTGTCTGTTCTTAGGGAGCTTAGTTATCTGTCGCTTGACGCAGAAGACAAGGCAATTGTAAATGCTGTGACAGCTTTTGTCCACTAGATGTCACACTTTATCTCATTACTGTGCTAACATTAGCTCATGGTGACTTCCTGTTTACTTACCTTTAACCAGGATGCTATTCTGTAAGCTCAGAGAGACCAAGGGCTAGCGGGCATGTTAACTATATTGTCAAGCAAGACTAAGTTTAACCAATCCCCTCCCATTCGGAGCTACGAGCGGGCAAAGTGGTTCGTACAATTATTTTGTAACCTTCATTTGTTGTTCTACACTCTGTATGTTTGTAAACTCGTTGTTTATTTCATGTGTTTAGTTCTACGGTGGTGACGGTCTGATGCTAGCAGTGCTAATCAGAAGCCAATAAAGAAAACCAGCTGTATTTAAAGAACCGGAGTCCTCGCATGCTTCAGTGGGCGGCATAGTAGAACACTTCACCGCGTCCAAGTTGAAGACTCCATAGGAAGAAGGAAGCGCGGTAAAGCTATGAGGACGTCGGGTAGAGGAAGTCTGCAGATGAAGATGTATCGAGTGCTCTGGTGAACCCCTGCACTGGAAAGGAGAAAGGAGCGGCGGTGTGAACAAGGCTAAACAAGCGAGCACGGTGAAGACGACGGCTCGGAAGTAGCGCGAGTTCAGAGCTGCCTCAGGACTTTCTACTGCACAGGGATTTCTCTGCGTTCATCATAAAGAAACGGCGGACTTTTCTCTACACCTGGCTGCATCATAAGAGACATGTGTCTACATGGGTAAAGTCATTCACGTTGACTGACTGCAAGTTTAAGGTAGTACGTTCTCTTCTCTAAGTTTTGCATTTCTTTGCATTGCAAGTGTGTGCATTGTATTCAGATTGTGTGAAAGTTGCTGTTAATGAAGATAAGTGGCCATTATTATTTGTCCTTCATATTGGCCTCCCTGATTGTGTTTGATTTCACTAAATAATATACTCTGGAAGTGATTTTGCGTTTATGTAGCTTTATAATTCTGAATTTTATGAAAGCCAATTTGTAGGTGATATTTACTTATTGTAATTCCAAGTTTAAAAGGGTCAATTTTAAGTTGATATTTACATTTCATTATTAGCCAACTGTACGGTTTTCATCTCATTTTTGAGCAGTCTATAAAATAGACATCTGTTGATACATTCAATAATCAAGCTCAGGCACTGGCAGAATTCATTCTAGTCTGTTTATAGAAATTTAATTACTTTGTTGTGTCATATATGACTGTAAAGATAAGTGTCTCAGACCAACTTAACATTTTCACTATCCATACTGAAAGTAAGAATAGACTGATCTTTCCTTTTAATATTTCATTTTAAGGTCTAATACTATTGTTAACATGTCACACAAAGGTGATGTAGACGATACATGTAGCGTTCTAGAGAACGCTAATATGGATGAGCAAGTAGGAGCCACTACTGAAGAAAGACAGGCTCAGTCTGAGACACATAAGGAAGCTGATAATAGTGAGGAAGAAAGACAGGCTCAGTCTGAGACACATAAGGAAGCTGATAATAGTGAGAGAGCTGTGTCATATGCACTAGACTCATCACCTCAGGCTAAAGCAGATTCTACATTGCCTGTAGGCATTAGAAAGAGTGAACGCACACGGACGCTTACTGAAAAGGGTCAAGCTCTTGTGGACACTAAGCTGAAGGATCTGAAAACGAACTTCAAGAAGGCGTATGAGAGGTGGAAACACAACATAAACGGACTGAAAAAATCTATCAAAAATAATGATGATTCTGAAATAATGGAGATCATGAGTAAAGTAAATACTACCCAGCTTGAGATTGATGCTACTTATGTCAAAATAAGAGGGACTTTACATCCGGATCATCCAGATTCAGAAATCCGTAGGATCAATGACACATGCCAAGCGCTCACCAAGGTTGCAAACAAAAAGGCTCAGCACTTTCTTAATGACACTGGTTCAGAAGTTTCGACGTGGCCTGATGCTGAATCTGTGTTTGAACCTACAACCTCTAACGTCTCTTTATCTACAGAAAAGACCAGACAGTCTAAACAGTCTTCCCACATGTCACAAGATGCTATACAAGCTGCAGCAGAAGCAGCTGCCACTAAAGAGGTACTCAAAATAATGAAAACACAGAGTGAGCAAGAAGAAGAAATTCGAAGACTCGAGCAGGAGGATCTAATGCTGGAGGCAGAAAATGAAGCAGAGAGCGCCAGGAAAAGAGCTCAGTTTATAGCAGAGAGTGCAGCTAGAAGGATGAAGCTAGAGGAGAAAAGGAAAGAAGTTGAACGGTTAGAAGAACTTAAAAAGCTCAATGCTGCAAAGGCAAGGCTAAGGGTGTACTCCCAAAGTGTTCATGGTGATAATGAAGAAGATCATGCGTCATTATCTCACTTATCACAGCGTCCAGCACCTACCCCAGGTCTCCTATCAAAAGAACTGCTTCCTCTAGCGCTTTCATCACATCAAGCCAAGCCCACTCCAACAAACCAAGCCACAGTCCTACAGCCTCACCAGGCTGTTGTCACTCAAAGCCTGAACCCACATGCACCCATCTATACTTCAATATCTGTGCCACAGGCAGCCACTTTTATGAAGGCAGACATAAGTTATCAGCCCATGTCCACTAAGCCTCCTCTCTTACAACAAACTGAATACCATCAAGCCTCTCCAACTCAAAAGGCTACACCAGATACATCCAACGATCTGTTGAGATTATTAGCTGAAGCTATTACTGCAAATCGCTTACCAATCCCAGAACCTGCTGTCTTCATAGGAGATCCCCTCAAGTACACTGATTGGAAGCTTTCTTTCTTAGCTCTAATCGATCGAAAGAACCTCCCAGTCCAAGAGAAACTGTTCTTCCTCCGCAAGTATGTCGGCGGGGCAGCCAAAAGAGCTATAGAAGGTCATTTTCTGGTGGGAACAGAAGCGGCCTACTGTGCTGCCTGGAGCGTGCTTGAAGACAGATTCGGTGATCCCTTTCTGATCGGCAAATTGTACCGTGACAAGATACATACATGGCGAAGAATTGCACCTAAAGATACTCAAGATCTTCGTGAGTTTACTGATTTTCTAAGCAGCGTTGAATCAGCCATGCCCTATGTACCAGGGTTACAAGTTCTCAACGATTGTGTTGAAAACCAAAGGATAGCACAAAAACTCCCAGACTGGTTAAGTTCACGGTGGAACAGAGAAGTTGTAACAAGCCAGGATGAGACTAATATGTTCCCTGACTTCAAGGACTTTGTATCATTCCTAAAGAAGGAGGCTCGTATAGCCTGCCATCCTGTTACATCTTGGCAAGCTATGAACTCAAAGGAAGAGAAATCAAGGTCAAGTGAACAAGAGCTCTTTAAGAAACATCAAAGACGCAACATTGGTGTCAAGACATTTACCACAAGCTCAAGTGAGAAGACAGATAACAAGTGTCTGTTCTGCAAAAGGTCAAACCACTCTTTACATAAGTGTCACAAGTTCATCGAAAGACCAATCGAAGAGAGAGTCAAGTTTGTGCAGCATGAGAAGCTCTGTTTTGGCTGCCTCCAAACTGGGCATCACTCCAAGGCCTGTAAATCTAGAAGCACATGTGACACGTGTGAAAAACACCACCCTACATGCTTACATCAAAACCGTGAGAAAGTGGGACAAAGACAAGGAAAGAAACCAAAGGAAAACCAGTCAAAGGAAAGTGATGACAAAGACAAGTCTGAACAAGACCAACCAAAGGAAAATGATAAAGATAAGAGATTTAAACCAAGGAAGACACTGGAGTCAGATGGAGCTACCTCTCTCAGAATCATCCAAGAGAAAAGTGGCACTTACACATCACCAATTGTTCCAGTCTTTGTGTCCTCACAGACTGAACCAGACAAGGAAGTACTAGTGTATGCATTGCTCGACACTCAGAGTGACACCACCTTCATCTTGAAGGATGTAGCTGACACACTGAATGCCAAGAAAGATCCAGTTAAGCTCAAAGTGTCCACAATAACTTCAAGAACAAAGGTTGTGTCCAGCGAAAGAGTGTCAGGTCTACAAGTGAGAGGTATGAGGTGTGAAACCAAGATCAAGCTCCCAGTAAGTTACACCCGGGAGTACATTCCATCTAACAGATGCTACATACCCACAAGCGAGACAGCAAAGTCCTGGCCTCACTTAGAACATCTGGCAGATGAGATGTCTCAAGAACTGGACTGTGAGGTGGGGTTACTGATAGGCTATAACTGTTCACAAGCCTTGGCCCCCAGAGAGGTCATTCATGGTAGTGAAGATCAGCCTTTTGCTGTCAAGTCTGTGCTGGGTTGGAGCATTGTTGGCTACAAGAGTGGTGCCACTGACTATGAAGATGAAATAGGTGTGAGCCATCATATCATCATAAGGCAACTCACACCAGCTATCATGGCTCATTCAGAGCTTAAGTCTGAAGTCCACTTTGCCTCCAGAACCCAAGTCAAGGAAATGATCTCTCCGTCAGACATAATCAAGGTGTTTGAGTCAGATTTTGCTGAAAAGGCAAGTGATGGAGTACCAATATCACAAGAAGACCTTCAGTTCATTACAAAACTGAAAAAAGGCATCAAACAGAAGCTGGATGGACATTATGAGATGCCGTTGCCCTTTAAGGTAGAAAGGCCAAGTCTACCAAATAACAGAGCATGTGCCGAACATCGTCTAAAATGCCTGAAGAAGCGTCTGAAAAGAGATGAGAAATACCGCAAGGATTATGTAGCCTTCATGACGGACATAATCGAAAGAGGCGATGCTGAAAGGGTCTCAGAGACAGAAATAGATAGTCAAACGGTCTGGTATATCCCTCACCATGGGGTATACCATCCTAAAAAACCTGGAAAGATTAGAGTCGTGTTCGATTGTTCATCCAAGTTTCACAACACATCGCTCAACGAACATCTGCTAACCGGACCAGACCTCACAAATACCCTCATCGGTGTCTTGTGTCGTTTCAGAAAAGGAAATGTGGCTATCATGTGTGACGTGGAGCGCATGTTCCACCAGTTTCATGTGGCACCACAAGACCAAGACTATCTCCGATTCCTGTGGTGGGATGAAGGCAATATGGAAGATCCACCATCAGTGTATCGCATGAAGGTCCACTTGTTTGGCGCTGCATCTTCGCCAGGATGCGCCAATTTCGGGCTCAAGCACCTGGCAGCAGTAGGAGAAGGACAGTTCAGTGAGTCAACAGTGAAGTTCATTCAACGTAATTTTTATGTTGATGACGGATTGATTAGTGTTGACAGCGAAACGGAAGCTATCCAGCTTGTCCAAGAAGCAAGAGAGCTCTGCCAATCCGGAAAGCTCCGCTTACACAAGTTCATCAGTAACAACAAAAGGGTAATTGACACAATTCCTAAAGAAGAGTGTGCTGAAGGAGCAACTGGCCAGGACATGGCCCTCGGAGAACACAAGATGGAAAGAGCTCTTGGGGTCCAGTGGTGCATCAGCTCTGACAAGTTCCAGTTCCGAGTCGCAGTTAAGGAGAATCCTTTCACCAGAAGAGGAGTGCTTTCCATGGTAGCCTCAGTCTTCGATCCTCTTGGATTTCTTGCACCCTTCATCCTAACAGGAAAAGTTCTGCTGAAAAGCATGTGCCAGGACAAGATAGGTTGGGACGAGCCACTTCCTGATGACCTCAAGCCACCTTGGGAAGCTTGGCTGAAAGACCTCCACAATCTGTCATCGGTAGAAATACCACGGTGTTACACACCATTAACAGCCAAGGAAGTTCAGCAGTATGAACTACATCATTTTTCTGATGCTAGTTCATCTGCCTATGGAGAATGTTCTTACCTCAGAACTGTTTCCAAGTCTGGAGATGTCCACTGCACCTTTGTTATGGGAAAGGCAAGAGTTGCACCAACAAAGGTAACAACAATCCCAAGATTGGAACTTTCTGCTGCGTTAGTGGCCACAAGGATAAGTGACCTGCTTAGACGAGAGATGGAATTGGAAGGCCTGCAGGAATATTTTTGGACTGACTCGAAAGTTGTCCTTGGATACCTCAATAATGATGCAAGGAGGTTCCATGTATTTGTAGCCAATCGAATACAGCAAATTAAATCAAGCACCGAACCCAAACAGTGGCGACATGTTGCCTCTGAAAATAACCCAGCTGACTACGCGTCTCGCGGACTCACTGTCAGGGAGCTTACAGAGTCAAACTGGTTTACTGGGCCCCACTTCCTATGGCAAAGAGAACTCCCTCCAGAGGAAGCGACTCAGGCGGAAGAGATTGCTTATGACGATCCAGAACTTAAAAGAGCACAGGTCCTAACAACCAAAGTGAAGGAGGAAAGATCGCTAGCAGATCGCCTTGAGAAGTTCTCGGACTGGAGAAGAGTACTAAAGGCCATAGCGAGACTCAAACGTCGTGCAAGGGAAGTGAAGGGTTTGAAGCCAAAATCAAATGAAGCTACCACACTCGAAGAAAAACAAGAGGCTGAACACTTTGTAATCCAGTTTGTTCAAGGTGAAGCGTTCGGTGAAGAGATCAAAGCTCTAAGCCAAGAGAAAGGGATGCATCAAACCAAGTCAACCTACCTCCGCAAGTTAAGTCCCTTTGTGGACAGCCTTGGTATCTTGAGGGTGGGAGGAAGATTGACCCAAGCTGCACTTCATCCACATGTCAGACACCCAGCCATTCTCCCAAAGGGACACCATGTCTCCCATCTCCTAGTCAAGTATTATCATGAGAAAGTATGTCATCAGGGTCGTGGCATGACAGTCAACGAGATACGTGCGAATGGATTCTGGATTCTCGGATGTAGTGGCGAAGTGTCATCTCTCATCTTCAAGTGTGTCAAGTGCAGGAAGTTAAGAAAGCCCAGTCAAGAACAAAAAATGGCCGATCTTCCACCCGAAAGAATGGAAAGTACGCCTCCATTTACGTACAGTGGTATGGACTGTTTCGGACCGTTTTATGTCAGAGAAGGAAGGAAAGAGCTGAAGAAGTATGGGCTCATATTTACCTGCATGTGCTCAAGAGCTATCCACTTAGAAGTATTAGATGACCTCACCACTGACGCCTTTCTTAACGCTTTGCGTTGCTTTATTGCAATAAGGGGCAACGTCAGACAGCTCCAAAGCGACCAGGGCTCCAACTTTGTAGGCGCGAGAAATGAGTTCAGCAATATGATGAAAGGATTACCTGAAGAACGTGTGAAGGAACTAGGATGCACCTTCATCATGAACCCTCCTGCTTCCAGTCATATGGGCGGTGTCTGGGAGAGACAGATTCGCACTGTAAGGAGTGTCCTCTCAGCTATCCTCGAACAATCTGCAAGCCGACTAGACAGCTCTTCATTGAGAACATACCTATATGAGGTAATGGCTATTGTAAATAGCAGACCATTAACCGCTGTACATCTCAATGATCCATCAGGCCCAGAACCCTTGACCCCCAATCACATCCTCACAATGAAACCTTCAGTCATCATGCCCCCACCTGGCGAGTTTGTAAAGGAGGACCTATATCTTCAGAAGAGATGGAAAAGAGTTCAGTTTTTGTCAAATGAGTTCTGGACCAGGTGGAGGAAGGAATATTTGCTCACCCTGCAGCAAAGAAAGAAATGGACTAAGAACAGGAGAAATGCTAAAGTGAACGACATAGTCCTGCTGCTAGATGAGAATTTGCCAAGAAATCAGTGGAAGTTAGCAAAGGTAGTAGAAGTCTTCACAGCTGCTGACAACAGGGTTAGGAGAGTCAAGCTGTTAGTCAGTAACACATCACTGGACAACAAAGGCATACGCACATCACAACCACTTTATTTAGAGAGAGCCATACATAAAACAGTGTTACTACTTGAAGCTGAGTAAAGGGTTAACTGAAGATTTAATCCTTTCCTTGCTGTTGCAAACTATTTATTCTGTAACGTTTTAAGAATCACTTTGCATGATTGGTGGGAGTGTAAATGCTGTGACAGCTTTTGTCCACTAGATGTCACACTTTATCTCATTACTGTGCTAACATTAGCTCATGGTGACTTCCTGTTTACTTACCTTTAACCAGGATGCTATTCTGTAAGCTCAGAGAGACCAAGGGCTAGCGGGCATGTTAACTATATTGTCAAGCAAGACTAAGTTTAACCAATCCCCTCCCATTCGGAGCTACGAGCGGGCAAAGTGGTTCGTACAATTATTTTGTAACCTTCATTTGTTGTTCTACACTCTGTATGTTTGTAAACTCGTTGTTTATTTCATGTGTTTAGTTCTACGGTGGTGACGGTCTGATGCTAGCAGTGCTAATCAGAAGCCAATAAAGAAAACCAGCTGTATTTAAAGAACCGGAGTCCTCGCATGCTTCAGTGGGCGGCATAGCAATACCATCAGAAATTGTGGGGACAGTTCTGAGCAGAATAGTTGAAATGTGACCACAAAAAGAAACAAACCAGAGAGAAGAAGAAGAGGATCAGGAAGGGTACAAAAAAGAAAAAGACGAAGACAACAAATGTAAAAATTGTGCAAGCTTTTGAAAAGAGACAATATACAAATTTTAGGTCATGTTCGGCAGTTGGAAACAACTTTATAGCGACGCATTACCACCGCCAAATGGTGTCTGAAACTAACATTGGCTTGCAAGAATGAACTCTGATCTTTGCAATAACCTCTAGTGGAAGAATTGACTTAACATGGCAGCACAAAACACACATGGAAGTATGAGGACAGTGACGGTTTCTTTGAACCCTTAAATGTTCATGAGTGGGGACTGTCCACAACCACTCCACACCCTTTTTAGGAGAGAATCCATCTTTCACTGGCACCCGCTCGGTGATTTCAGCCTGCCCTCGGGTCAATGGTAGTATCCACTACCCGGGGGGGAGTGGTTATTTCCCTTCATGAGGTCACAAAAGGGAAAGATTTCAGAATTACCCATTACACATTTGCCAAAAAGTGATGACAAAACTTTCAGATCTTTGGTCCTCATACACAGAGTGTGTTTTTGTGTGTGTGTTTGTGTCTATTACAGTCCTTTGATAGCAATCTGCTCTCCAACCTGCCTTCCTGTAACCATTATTGATGAGCTGCTGCCTGTGTGAACACTCTTAAGGAATAGTTAAACACTGTCACTGTGATGGCCCACCAACAAGCCTTCAGTCTTTTTTCCACACAACAAAAGTGTTGTGTTTTCATTGTAAGAGTTCCTCTGCTGTGTAGCAGCTGAGCAGGTTTAAATAGACTGTTGGATTTAATGTCTCAGCTGGGCATCTATAGTTGTTAATGAAACATCGTTCCTGGTCATGACAGTTGGTTTTAGGTTAAGAAGAGAAATGAATGGTGTCTTTGGTGATAGAATGTCAGAGCTGTGTAATTTAATCATCACTATGATCGTTCAGTTTGACTGGTTAAATTCCGACTTGCCATCTGTTGATATTTAGCTGCACAATAATCGATGTTAACTGAATGTCCAAAGACATTAAAATGTTGTTTAAGTCTGATTTGTATTTGTGATATTTTCAGAAAGTTATTGAAAGTTTAAGCCTTCGGCTGGGTTGTACTGGCCATCTGGCATACCCGGCATTTTCCCGGTGGAAGGCTGGTTGAGATAACGTCTCCAGAAGAGAACAGACAGGAGACACAGACCCTGTTCTTGAACTGTTTTCATCTGATCCATCTTTTCTCATGTCTGTTTTCTCTATTAATCACACAGTGGGATAAATGCTGTAAGTCACCTTTTTTTTAATGAGCACTTTGTAAGAATTTGGTGTTGACAATTGTTGTATTTATGATAACTTTAAGTTGTGCTGTGGCTCTGTTGTTACAAAGGTCTATAGCAGAGTCCAGCTTCAGTGTTTCTGTTGTTTGTTTCTATCGGTATTGAATGTGAATGTCCATGGCAACCCAATTTTCCCTTTGGGGATTCATAAGGCTAAACCTTAACGTTAACCCTAAAACATAATTTCTTGTCTATTTTCTATCTAGAAAAATATATTCACACTATAAAGCAATTAAATCTTTATTTTTGGTGGTTTAATGTTATGTCCTATTTAAATAATTAAAACTTGTTCAAATCCAGCTGTTCCCCTGATGGAAAGTTGCGTATTTGCCTTCAGCCAACATGGAACCATCATGGAATCAACATGTTGCATTAAATGTTGGTTTTCTGTGTTTAGTTATATTTAGTGTTAGAAAGCAGATCATTTATCATATTTTAGCTGTGATGATTCTAATGTAACAAAGATAAATGTGATGTTGGTGCAGCAACAACATGTTCTGTAGGACATAGTCGACTTTAAGGTGGTTCTTTATATTCAGATCATGGAGGCGTGGCTCAGTGGGTAGAGTGGCCGTCTTGTAAAGGTTGCCGGTTCAATCCTCCGCCTGTCGAGCTCATGTCGAGGTGTCCCTGAGCAAGACACCGAACTCCACATTGCTCCTGATGGGTCGTGAGTGAGTGCCTTGCATGGCAGCTTCCGCCATCAGTGTGTGAATGTGACGCACATGTAAAGCTCTTTGGATATCATTCCAGGTACAGTAAAGTGCTATATAAAATACGGACCATTTACCATTTAAATTCAATTAATCTTTATTTTTCTAGCACCAATTCATAAAAAAGTAATCTCAGGTTTTCTTACAGATGATCAGTTTTAGCCAACTTTTTCTGATCCACTTAAAACAAATCTACATTAGTCCAGTTTATAATAACTGTGTCCATACGAGCCAACTCATAAAATAATTACCTAGCTAAAGAAAATATTCAGTATTAACTCTGGAGCATGCATCCCTAACCCAGCAATCATTCTTTGTATTACAGCCTATTGTGAAGTCTGTCTCAGGAGATATGAATTCTGGAGCTGATGACTCACTTTCTCACCAAAAAAACTAAAAGCTGTGATAAAAAGTCTGAATATTTCTGTGCTGTGATTCAGTTAAAACTATACATCCAAATAATTAGATTTCTTCTAAATTTGTGGTTTTTACTTGATGAATTGGGGAGAGAAAATGGAGAGAAATTAGAAATAAAAAATGTCAAAAACAATTACCATCACTGAGGTGAAAAACTTGCCAGTGTTGCAGAGCAACAGGAGCACCACTCAGATACTTCTTACTTCACTTCAAAGCACATTTGTCAGTCAAACAAGTTGAAAGATGAGGAAGAGCAATCAGGAAACAACATTCAGTCTGGAAATGAACCAACACAAACAAATGGTCTCAGGTTACTAAGATGGCAGCATGCTCTCTGGAAGAACCACTGAGGGGGTCTACTGGGAGGCAGAAAAAGCACATTCCTCCACGGCTCCCTCTTTCTCATTACATAAATAAACTAGTGCATCATGTCTTTATTCTTCTGTGATCTTTTAAGCTGCTTTTACTACTTTATGTACTTTTCATGTCTGTAAATCCACACTGAAATTTTCCATGTGTGTGCTTTTATCCTTTTGTTGTGGCATGAAAGCTGGAAGAGCTGCAGGTTTAGTGACGGCATTCAGGTGTTTGCTCTCCTTTCATTCTGAACACGCTGTCAACATCAAAGCAGTAATAACAACAGTAAACTAAAGACGCTGCAGCCGGGCGCCGTTAGGTGCCGCAGAGTTTTTCCTGCAGCTGTCGGTGCTGCCAGGCTGCTGTCCTAAAAGCAGCCACAGACGCAGATTTGTTCACAGAGACGCATGATGTGGTGTAACTCATCACAAAGTTCACCCCAGCTAAATAGTTTTTAATGTCATTTTGTGTGAGGAAGTTTAAGGGGACCACAAGTACAACAAATACTGTTAATAGAAAAATCTCCTGAAAGTTATCACTCAAGAAGAAAAACAACTAAAAGTGAATCAATGAGCAGAATGATATCAGCTCCGAATGGTGCAGATCGGTACGCATTTCTTTGCATTTTCTCAGGTAAAAACTAGTAAGGGTACCAGAATATCTGATCCAAGCAGTTCTACTTTTTTAGAACCTTGTGTTGGGCTCCCAGTCTTACTGATCCAACCCTAAACGGTGCAGCTCGACACTGAAATCCACTGACTGGTGGAAAGAGTCATCACTTGCGTGACTCACCAATAAGAACAAAGCAGGAACATCTCCATGTTTAATACTAGAGTGGATTTCTAGCTGTTTAAAGACACATGCCAATAAAAAAGGAAGACAACCTGCTGGATGTCCACCTTCATTTCTGGGTCACGTCACATCACGCTATGACATCATGCTATTATTTATTGCCATTCAGCTCATGCCTTCCAGTTAAGGGTACGGTTGCCATAGAGACAGAGCAGAGATCAGGGTTTACTGAAACAAACCGACCCATCCCAATCTGGGCACCTTGGTGGAAACAGGGCTTAACATATCCAGAGATTAAATCCTGCATTTAAGAATTAATTTCATAAAGATTATTTCAGATTTCCCATGATTCAACCACTGCTATCCATGCTGTCAATATTCATGACAAACCTTCCTTTATCTAATTACTTTGTCCTAATTACTTTGTTTAGCCTAGCTGTGCAGCCCAAAATGTATCACCATTTTTATGTTTTCATTATTCATTCATTCATTATCTTGACCGCTTATTCCATTTTAACAGGTGAGAGGCAGGTACACCCTGGACAGGTCACCAGTCTGTCGCAGGGCCAACACAGATAGACAAACAACCATTCACACACACACTCTCTCCTAGGGAGAATTTAGTCATCAATTAACCTATCATGCATGTCTTTGGACAGAGGGGAGGAAGCCGGAGAACCCAGAAAGAGCCCACGCATACACGGGGAGAACATGCAAACTCCACACAGAAAGGCCACCCCCCCCCCCCGGGTTCGAACCTCCCCCAGCCGAGGCTCGAACATACGACCTGCCTGCTGAGGCTGTGGTGCTAACCACCACACCACCGTGCAGCCCTGTTTTCATTATGTTGTATAAAAACACCCATACTCATGTTACTTATTGTGTCATGGAGAGATGAAGATGATGGTTCAGACTCAGCAGATGAGGGTAACAAACCATGAAAAACTTGCATGAACCTCATTTTAACATCTTGACTGAAAAAAAAGGATAAGCGGAGATAAAATGACCTGCTGACAGGTGTTACATGGGTCCGAAAGCAAATCTGGTGACTTTCTGCCACACATACAGTTGGACTGTAAGAGCACAAATTCATATCTATCAACAAGCTAATGTAACAAATCTACACGTTTAACTTGTTAAAACACAGAGAAACAAAGAGCATAACAGAGCCTGATAATGGCGACGATGTAAACACACTGAACCTAAAAAAGACAGATGTTCACTGATGCTCCAGATGTGCTGGACAGTCAGTGGAGACGCCTGAACTCCAGCAGAGTACAACATTAAAATTCATCATTTATATTCTTTATGTGCTTTCATCTCCTTTTACTTGTATTTACTGCGCTTATAGTGGTTTTATTACCATCACCTTGTTCTCTGCTGTAAAGTTTTATAAACCTTTGCTGTATGTGTGGATGAACTTGAGCTCGACATCAGCGAGCTGAGTGCTGTAGCTCTGGAGGAAGGAGTCGTCCACCAATCAGCTTCCTCAGTAAACAGATATAACCCCACATTAACGCTGACCATCAACGTGTCTGTCTGTGCACAAATGTCTGTGTATGACAGATGCAATGAAGCATTGTGAAGGTGTGTGTGAGAGTGTGTGTGTGTGTTATTGGATGAATATGGCTGTTAGCATAGGAATGATTTGAGTGGTAGGAAGATCAGATTATAACCACAGTCCAGCTTCAGCCTCCATGCAGGGATCTGGTTTAGGGATCTGTTGCGGTAGGATGGGTGGATCCATTATTTATACAGTATTGTATATTTATGTAGATGTGATTTTGAATTTCCATCCATCATACTTAAGTTTTCTTTTTTTACTAGTTTTTAAAACTATTCTTTCAGCATCTAATGACAGACACATTTTTCTTTTTCTTGCTTGTTTTATCATCTTTGATTTTCTATAAATGGTTAAAATCTAATCCACCATCAAGGAAACATGTTGTGTGTTTCTGCTGAGCCAGATGTTTTAGTGTTTCAGAAATATAAAACGAAGAGGAAAGAACAGCTGCATTGTTCAGAATCAACGTTCCACTTCGAATCTGATGGTCTTCAGCTCTGAATGAGACGCCGCTGGTCTTCACACTCTCTCTGCTCCCTGTTGTTGAGTCCAGTTTTTCTACCAAGATATTTTATGGTGTTGAGTTTAGTTTTATCTTTCTGTTGTCGTTTTGTCTGAAGCTGGCTTCTTTTAAACTTCCAAAGCCCCTCAGCTGTTATGACACGGTGAGTGTGCAGCAGCAGACACAGAGGGATAAACTGATGTGTGCTGGGATGTAAAGAGAGGCTCTCCTGATCTGTCAGTCATCAGAAAACTGCACTGATCAGCTGGTGACTTGGCTGTAAACATGTTTACCACAGGAAATATGAGGAGGTAAAAATACTCACTGCCTTACAGCCGCTGGTGCTAATAAATTAAGTAATGACTAAAAGGAGATGAAGGGTTCTGGTATGAGGACAACACAGGAAACAGGAAAGCTGCCTTAGTATTTCCAACAGACTGCATCCACTCAGGCAACCACACCAGGAAACTGACAAGTGCATCATCAGAAAGAAAACATGCTCTGGATGAACGCTGACAGAATAAAAAGATAACTTGACAAGAACCATGCAGCTGTAAAGCGTGAGCCATTCAAACGGCAGATGGATCACTGGGAAAAACAATGAAGAGAGAAGCAGGATTAATGCTGTGCTTCATCTCCAGCTACGTCTACCAGTGATTCATCCTGGATTACACACAGAATGTATATCATTCACAAAATCAAAAAGCTGATCAGAGAATCCAGATTTACTCCCACACTGACCTGAGCCAGGAAAACAGGTTACCTGTCAGTTATTCTTTATATGACTGCAGCAGTTTTGTTGGGAAATTGATGTTCAGACTGCTCATCCAGGTGTGAAGGGAAATAGTTGTGAAAGCTGATTTTTGTCTTTGAGTTCATGTAAAATAAAACTGTAAAACTGTGCGAGCTTCGTGTCCTAATTCAGGCCTGTGAGTGTGTGTGTGATGGAGATCTGACATTTATCTTTTGGTTAGATGTGAAAGTGTCAAAGTTTAGTACATGAATGCATTCGGAACAGATACATGGGCTGCAAGAATAACAACATCCTGTTTTTTTTTTGTTTTTTTTTTTTATCATACTTTATTAATCCAAGTTAGTTTCATTTGAGATATGTGGAAATGAATTCTGATTTGAATCGAAGCAGACTCGGTCCATGTACAAACGCGGATCTCGATCCGCTTCAAGTGGACCTAATACAGGAAGTGGATTACAGAACAGTGGCTTGTGCGTTTAGCGCACGGCATCCCAGGTGAACACAACCAAAACGAAAAGCATGTGGGATGATTGGCGGCTCTGGACGTGAGAAATGTCTCGCAGTCAGACGTGGAAAAATTTGGGAAAAGTTCTGATGGAAATCTGATCAACCCAAGACCTCTAGGATCTGGTCCTGCTCCATATTTAGCTGTTATGTATTAGAAACCGAAGTTGTTCTGCATTAACCAATAGATGAACTGGTTTTCTTCTTTGTGTGTCTCATCTTCTCCTTCAGCATTTCTTGATGCAGAGCCGCCTCTGGCAGAGAGTGGAGCACATTATTGAAAAGGTCTTGAAGAATACTGGACCCCCCAACTGAACCGAGTCCCCAGTGGGACCGAGTCTAGTGGACTATCCTGGTGTTAACACACAGTAAGACTCCAGTGCTCACAGTGGTTAACCTTTGTAGACAGTCCAGGGCTTTGAACAAGGATTTACCAGATCCAAGTCCCCCACCACCTCTCTAATCACACCTCCCCAGTAATGTGAAAGTTTATTGACCTGTTTTGGCATATTTAGTATCAGTCTGGTATTTCCTTCAGCAGGAAACACACGAAAGTAGTTTCATGGAGTACTAAGGAATTTTTACACGTCCAGTTTTTAAAGCAATTCGATCTCCATCATGTCAGCTGCTCTAAAACATTATAAGAGGTGGTAAAATTAGGCTAAACCTGTGGCACCAGAGCACACCCAAATAAAACTTAAATTTGTTTTTGAAAAGTTTGAGCTAAAAAGTTTAATTTTATTTCCTGTTGAAGCTTTTACACTTCAGAATTCAGAATCAGTGTAATTTCTATCCCGATTTTTTTAATTGCTCCCTACAGGCAGAACAAGAATGAAGCTGCAAAGCACACAGCATCTTTTTCAAGAGATTTCACCTGTTTTGTGCAGCTCTATGAACACTTTAACACTTTAGAGCAGGGATCACCATCTTTTCAATATGTCCACACTGCAGCACACCTGACTCAAATAATAGGTTGTTAAGAGGCTGGTGCAGATTTTGAAAACAAGCTGCTTATGAACTGTTTCAACCAGGTGTGTTGCAGCAGGGAAGCGTTGAAAACCTGCAGGACTCTGGCTCAAGAGGTCCACAGCTGGGGATCCCTGCTTTAGCGAATAAAGATCAGAGATCTTTATTGTCATTGTTTCAGGAACAATAAAAATCAGTTTAGCAGCTCCACACAGCAGCATGATTAAAGTGCAAAGTTAACTGTAAAGAAATGCACCAAATATATTATAGAGGACAAGAGACTACAACAGAATATAAATTATTCTGCTTGGAGTGCTCTGTCTCTTGTCCCAGAGAGGAGGGGACAGAAAAGGGGGTGACCAGGGTGTGAGTGGGCACCCTCTTTATTTAGTGCAGCAGTTAAGTGAAAAAATTGTGCATGAAATTTGGTACATATAGTCTTCAGAGCCCACTCTATCAAACAATACTGGTGGCCACACAAAAATCCAAAATGGCGACCACAAAATCCAAGATGTCCGCCCAAAAATTTGGTTATTTTTGAATAACTCCACTGGTGTTGATTTTATGCCTCAATAATGTAAGAAAGTTGAATATAAAGTTGGGTATTGCAGACAATTAGGTACCAGTTGCATGTTTGTATCTATTAAAGTTTTTGAGATATAACACATAGCCACTTATACAGGCCTGGAAGAGCAAACAAATTAGTATACAACCCACAACTTTTAAAATAAGAAAATTTTTGTACTGATAGCATATCTGTAACTGTAGTAATCCATAGGATTCACTATCCACATACCTCTGAAGGTCTGCATGTAATAATGAAAAGTGAGTATATCAATTATGACTGTCACACTACTTTTTCGGAGATATGACAATTCAAAAGTATTTAAAACCAAAAATAAATGCCTAAAAACATGATCAGAGGCACATGAGTATTATTTCAAAACCTTGATGGATGGCCATCTTTAAAAACAACGGGCATTTGTGAATTCTTAGTGGCCAAAACAAACAGTTGGTGCCATCTTGGACGTTTTGAGAACTAGAAGCCGGTGCTTGGGCAGTGGAAAGTAAAAGAACCGTTGCTAGACAGGGCACAATATTCTCTGTGCTCAATAACAAATTAAGTAGAATACTTACAGGCAAATGTTGTCTGGCCATGAAGGAGAACATGAAAAGCATCTTCTTAACTTCCGTATTCTGTCTGAGCTAATTACGGAAAGACTGAAGAGGCAAAACACACTGTTTCACTGCAAGAAAGATAGAATGCTGCTTGACCAGAAGGTCAAAATATAGTAGTAATGTTTCTTGAATTTCCAGCAATGGAACAAGAAAAATTCAACAATGATGTTGAGAATGACATCATGGTTTACATGTTTATGTTGTTTGTCAGTATCAGGACACTCAGATTGATCATAATTATCGGACTGCTTGTATTTATCGATGAATAAAAAATAGAAAGCAGCAATGTGGAGTAATAAAGAAAATTGAGGACGCAACTCACAGTGATGCATCATTGTATTACAAGATAATTGTAATTGAATCAAATCATGAGAAGATGCACAGCCCTTAATAATAGTCTTTAATAATCATTAATAATAATAATCATAATAGTCATTAAACGGAAAACATGTTTTCTTTGCATGCATGGATGTTATATTGTCAGATGGTGATGGAGATATAACACCATACCTGTGGCATGTGCTTTGAAAATGTTTAAAAATGCTACACAGACTTTTTTCCAGAACTAACTTCTGAATAAAGAAAACTGCAATATAAAGGAAAATTAATTAAAGTGTATCACTATTACAGTAAGGCAGTAATCGGTATTAAAACTGGTTTTAACGGGACTGGAGATGGATGATCAAGGCTGAAGCTCTGCTTTGGGTATTGTAGGAACAAGGCGAAAAAACAAACAAACAAAATAAATAACAAAACAAACGGATTACCTTTCCTTTCATAGCTCAAATTTACTTCTACCCTGAGTCCTTATTCTATGATGAGTCCTGATCTGGAAGATCAATATCTATGATGTGACAATGGAGGAGAGAAATAAAGCAAAGTCAAAGTATGAACAGTAATATTTAAAGAATTAAAATATCACAGTAAGAATTCTGAAAGAGTCACACATTAGAAAAGTCCAGAAGAGATTCGTATGTTATCTGAAAACGCATCAATAACTCGCCTCTGCACCTGTTGTCCACATTTAGACCAACTCCTCATTGAGATGAAGTTTTTCTAAAACTAATTTAATCATCATTTAATTTATGGATTGATTTCCCGGTGTAGCTTAATTTGAAAACTTTCTGCTAACACGTACATTTTCACTTCAGTGTTCCGTTAAATAAACCATAAGATGAAAAACAAGTTGTGCATCATGTGAAGGTGAAAACCTTTTTTTGTTTAAATATCACCTTTCATGATAATAATGACAAAGTGCTTCACAATAAAACACAAAAACATATAGGTAACAAAAACAAACTAATTCTACTCTGATACCATTTTCTATTTTTTATGAATTTATTAACAGTAAAACATTCAGAAGCACAATGCCTTTCCTTTTAAGATTACTTTCTCAAGATTAGTTTCTGTAGCTCATACATTTTCAGTAGGAAGGACTGGAAATGTGAGATTGTGTGTCTTCATTTGAAGGGAGAGGACATGTCCAGTCCTTGCAGAACTGCTGACACAGAACTCCAGAATAGCTGATTTCTATTTAGGGAATAACCAGCAGATTAGTAGGTCAGCTAAACAGCCTCCTGGCCAGCCGGCAGAAACTCAGAGTCAGGTCCTGGTCTGAAGACCTAACATGGAAATGACTTAGAAAATGCTGCAGTCGGCTTTGATGAGCAAATGTTTCAGCTGGCAAACGTGTCAGACCAAATTAACAATGAGACATAACAGCTAGGTTCAAACATGTCAAGTAAACCAGTCCTGCATATCATTGGCGTAACATTACCACAGACCTTGACCATAAGGACAGAGAATAAAGCCAACAGAGCCATGGAAAGTCATGAAAAACAAACGTGCAGGTGCCAAATACAACAAACCAAACTTAGTGTTATGAGACTTTATGCTTTTATTGGTTCAGACTCATCAAGTTGATGATGATGGTAAAACAAAGGCTGCACTTTGGCTCTGTCACAACCTTGCAGAAAAGTAATAATAGTTTAAAAAAAAACAAAAAAAAAACAGGTTCTTAGAATTATTTTCCCATGAAATGTGACCACATGAGATGTGAGCCCAAAAAATTCAAGTCTTGCTCCATTTGTGTTTCTATCATGCAGCTCAGCTCCAAACTCTGAGACCAGCTGCTTTCCGCCTGCCAGCAAATTGCACCTGAAATTGGCCCAGTGGTCTGCGTGGCATATAAGCCACATCGCAGGTATGAAAGTTTATAAAAGAAGCTTCAAAACAGCTCCTTCAATACAGGAGAATTTCTTATACTATCTACGGGTCTTTCTCATCTTCCTGTCAACTAGTCAATAAGTCATACAATATTAGGTCCACTTTTTTTTAAATTTATTTGAATTGGCTTGGTCTGAATAGAAGGGTTTCAATTTTACTGATTTGCACAATATATGCAGTTGAATGGAACCATGATCTGGCTTTCATTATGAGTTGAAATATAACATTTCCCTAGTCATTGTCTCTTGAGCTTTCAGTCATGGAATAAGCAGAAGATATATCCTGCTTAGTAAACCCAAACACTGGTTTCAGGTTGGAAACCTGGCCATGCATCAATGCCAAATTCTTGAGGAAACATACATTTCGTGTTTAGTCTTTGGACACGGGCCAGAGCTGTTAGCTGTGTTGCTACTCTGTCCTTCCAATTTTATGCCTGGAGCATGTTGAAGATTTGGATGATTCCTGTTTTTATCAGTCCTTACTTCAACAGATTTAACATGCACTTCAAGTTCATTGTTTCTGAAAAAACAGCAGCCATTACATCAAAGGCTACTTTAATGCCAAAATCTTATTTTCAAGGAACACAGTGCTCAGGGGCATTATTCACTATAATGGAAAATATTTAAATACAAACCAGCTTCACAGTTTTTGTTTTGATGTGAAATTTTAATTTCCAATACCTACCCTCAGATACTGAAAAAGTTATATTTGCTCACCAAGGATTGGACTACCCAACCAGCACACTAGAAACAAGTTCAGAGTCCATCTGACCCTGGAAGCTAAAATTGTTTAGTATGTGAGGGCGTCTTCATCCAATAATAACAGTGTTCAACAACAAAACTGTAGTTTATTCACTTGTCCTTGTTGAAAAATTATTTTTGTTCATGAAAATTACAACACAACACTCAGAATCTCTGCAGTCCAAAGTTTAGATGAAGATTACATATGTTAGGGCTGTCAAATGTTCAATCACAGATTTCAGATTGATCACAGCTTAAAAATTAATCATGATTAATCATGATTATTCACCATTCACGACTATGCCTGATATGTATCAAAAGAACATCCAGTAGGAGTTATGCTATGGCAGAAGTGTCACAGCCAGTCAAGTTTCTGTGGTCCTCAATGCTTGAAGTGTGCCCTTGGGAAGGACTCATAAAAACAGAGGTGGAATATACAGCTGTATAATTGGAATATTAGATAAACTCAAAGAAATATGAGTTATGGCAACCACCTTGAAGGAGAGGCAATAAAAAATGTCCCTCACTGCTGGAGAGTGAGGCATTAAGGGAGATGGAGTAAAGGCTGGAGAAGACGGTAGGTGTGGTGATATATCTTCAACCCTCCCCAGTCCTTATTTTCCACTGTGATTGGAGGCCCCGTGCAAATGATGAGGGAGGCAGCTGTGAAAGTGCAGAGGCTCTGCTGGTTCATGGCAAAGTCAACACCATCCAATCCCTTTAAAACCTCACACCGCTCACCGCAGAGCAGCATGCCAGAAAAAGCCACGTCTGCCTGCGTACGAGTGTGTGTGCTAGGCCGGTATTTCCCTCTGCTAATCCATGACTGTGTGAGGTGTGTGTCCACATATGCTCTCACTTTCCAATGAGCTGCCCAGTGGCTTGATATGTGAATGCACCTGCGGTATTCACTTCTCACTGGGATGAATCTTAATCTCTTGACATCAGACACTGTAAGCTGATCTTTCCTTTGTGGATTTGCCTGTTGATTTTCTCCCTGAATGGAAAATTAGAGGGTAATTGACAACAGCTTGGATGTACATAGTGATTATTGTGAAATATCGCTTCATCTTGACCCTGTTCAGATTAGAACAAATCCCAGTTTACAGGATGACTGACATGATTCTGAACATCAGTTTAAAAAAATCCTTAAACATCCAAAACAAAAAAAGTGGAAGCTTGACTCTCAAACCCCATTTATGACCGGACATTAGTTGTGGAGCATTTTCATTTGAAACATTTCAGTTTATATGTGCGGCTTTCAAAGACAGCGAGCTAAATTAGCTCAGCATGAAGGCAAAAACAGCAAGCTTTTTATTTTAGCCACTACTGGGACTTCTTAACCTGTGATTTTCCTGGCTGCATGAATTAGTTGGGTGAAAGCAGAGGTATCCTAGAGCTAATCAGGGCTCTGGAAGACAAATTAGGATTAGTGGCTCTTCGAGATAAACTGCAGGTTCAGACTCTGGGTTTTCAGTACCATCAACGTGGTTCAGTTCTTACTGAGTCTGATTACCATGGAAACTGGCAGGAACCTAACCTGCTGTTTAATTAGTTAGAGCTTCATGGAAACGCCAGCAGTAGGAAATACTAAAAAAACAAAGACTGATAACTGACTGGCTCATGTTAATATTTAATTAATCATGATTAATCCAAGTTTTCAAATTGACCATGATTAATCACCATTTGCTTCTATGCCTGAAATTTGCCTGTTTTTACTGTGTTGTATCCAAAGAACGCACCAATGCTACAAATATTTACTGTTAACTGACCTCTTGGGTAAAAAGTCAGATGTCCAATGGTCAGTAAATGCAGCATGTGATATACTTCTGGATGTTTTTCTAAATCATTTCTACCATGTTCTAGATCATAATTCAGAATTCATATATCATCACTCCACCACCCATCTCCATGGCAACATGACGACTGAAGTTAAGATCTGGCTAGAAACACGTTTATCAGTGTGAGTGTTTGTCCAGTAGTGATAAAAGTCCTATAGCAGCATTTTTTTTTTCTCACTTTAGTTTTAATAATCAGTTCAATGATAAGGTCTAGACCTAAAAAATGGTCTCATTTGTGCCCCCCTTTTCCTGGTCAGGGCTCCTGCCTGGCCCCCCCATCAGAACTTTTCAAACCTCACTCCTGCATAATAAGTATAAGTATAAACCCTGTCTACCACCAGCCAGCTACTGTGTCAGAGAAGGTCCTGCCAAAAACAATACTTTGGGTAAATATGTGACGGTGTGAACCATGAACCACCAGTTTTCTCCTTCTTAGTTGAACGATAAACAAATGCAACAAAAGAGAAAAGCTGATCAGCTGATCACTGACAGCTGACGCAAACAGATACAACCAGAAATCCACTAGAGCAGACATGTTGCTACAAAACGCAGCTGGACCGTCGCAAGTTTAAAAAAGAATGCAGTAGAAGTGCAAGGTGTGGAACCCTGTTACCGGGAAAAGAGTGCGTGTTAAAACACCATCATTCTCCACAGAGGAGACGGCCATTGCTCTATTAATGTTATGTTTATTCTCAAATCCAGCCCGCTCATCTTTTCCATCTCGCCTGCCACGTCCCGCCGTCATAACAGAGAAATGGCGGATATTACATAAATTAATTAACGCCATCAACATGTTATTTTTGACAGCCCTAGAAAAAAATGGGGGGGGGGGGGGGGGGGGGATCAGAAAACAGGGTTAGGTAAAGGACCTTGTGGTCAATCTTGTGTCACCTAAAAATAATGAGAGTGCTCACCAAAGTGAGAATAGCATACAAAACAATTAGATCACTTATGATGACACATACGACAGTAAACCAAATGTATCATCATCAGGCGTGCAGTCCATTATTACTGAATAACTTTTGTTTTTTGTTTTTTTACTCTGTCAACAATGGCATCTCCTATGTATTTGGCTTCAAGGGAGATTACTTCATTTTTGATCCGACTACTCAGGTAGTTTGGATAGCTTGGATTCGTTTGAGATGTTCATACATAACAGGGTCAAACGGAGCCATTAAAGTGTAACTACATACCCTACTTTTTGCGTAACTCCACCCATTGCTGAATTTGAAAAATGCCTGAAACTGCAAGAATTGGGGAGGGAGGTGTGGGGTGATCAGGGGGCGGAGAGTGGGTGGGACGGGATTGACAAACAGCGCCTCACTGGCTAGATGCAAAGTGAGATTCACAAAGCTCTGGAAAGCTATGGAGACTCGCGGCAGGTTGTGGCAGCTGCTGGAAGAGCTGCTGGAAGTGCCGCTGCTTTCTGTCGCCAGATGAGGATCAGCAGGTAAAGAATAAAGTCCGGTGTTACTTTTACACCCTCAGAAGCACAAATCTGTCCCATTGCAGGAATTTTTCATCAGAAACTCTGTGAAAGAATAGAAGTCTGAAACTAGCAAATCTACACCAGATAAGTTCACATTCCTTCATATGCGTTGGTGGGCGTGGTTTTCTATGCCTCCAAGGCGAGGACCCATCTGCTGGCATCTGAAGGGAGGTCGCTGTGGGATGTTTAAAATTTTCACATGGCGTAAATTTCGTCTCTATGTCACAAAAAAAAAAAAAACATAACCTGGTTTTACCCTGTAGAGGGCGTTATGAGCCAATTTTTAACCACAAAACCCTGTTTTAAAAATAAACTAAAAAAATTCCTAACAGTATATGCAATTTTGATCACAATCAAGTAATTCTGTGCTGTTTATGGCTCAAAAAGCACATTTTTTGGGTTCACTACCCCTTTAACTGAACCTGACTCAAGAAATTTCCATTGCCTGGTTCATAAAGTTTGTCAGAGTGTCCACAGAGAGGAAGGTTTCTCGCTGACAGGAAGTTAATGATTGTCTCTAACCTGGATAAAATCTCATTCCAACTTTTTGGGACCTACAGTGTTACAGGACATAGAAGTGAAACCCTAACAAAACAGAAAATGTGTCTACCATTTATCTACAAAGAGGGAGAGAGAAGAGAGAAGTTTCTAAAAAACATCAAAACAACAATGGAACAAACAATGAAAGAGAAAAGATAGTGACGTTTGGCCTAATAATGGTGCTCTCTGGAGTTAAAAGCCAATGTGAAAAGATGGGTTTTTAAAAAAGAATTAAAATCATTCAAGGTTCTGGCAGACCTTACAGAAAGAAGGAGACCATTCCAGAGTTTAGGGGCTGCTGAGGAAAAAAAAAACTTTGTCTGCCCAAGTCACGAGTCGAGTCCTAGGGAGATCTTCTGATCTCAGAACTCTATAAGAAGTAGAATAATAGTGCAGAAGCTCAGACAGATGCCAGACCATTTAAACATTTAAAAGTCAAAAGTAACATTTTTAAAGAAATTCTAAAAGAGAAAAATAAGAAAGAAAGAAAGTTGTGGTTTTTCAAGTCAGGGTGGTCCCAATTAAAAATCAAATCAGCTAATTAAAATAACAAGGGCTAGGGTTGGAAGGCCCCAGGAGTCCCCAGTAATCCCTACCTCACAGAGCACTATTATTCACACCATACCACGCCTGCCCTACCGGTGAATATGTTTTTCGTTGATCCTTTACCAGTACTGGCTGATGCAGTGCATTAAAAATACATCGTATACAGTGTAGAGCCAACTCTTGATTGATTGCACTAATCCAAAATAACACATGCATTTTGATTAATTAATCACAGAAAGAGCAATAAGTTAAAAATGAACTCGAACTTGTTGATGGGATGTTGCGTACAGGGCCATCTAAAGTGGCCTCATTTGCTGCTCCCTGTGGCGGCTCACTTCTCAGTTTTAAATACACTTACATAATGCCCTGGTCCCCGGGATACATGACTTGGGCATCTGGATGGGTGTTGGCCCACATTGGGTGGCTGTCTGGGGGTACCCAGTCCTCATGGGCATTGGGCGGCCTCTGCCTTGGGTTGCTCTTGGGCTCCTGGGGTTCTGTGATCTGTCCATCTTTCGGGGTTGGCAGCGGCCATCCCTGGCTTCCTGAGGCCAGCGCTCCATGGCCGTGGGGCACTCTGGCTGGGGCCTTCCTCTAGGCGGATGCATGATCATGAGAGGTGGTTGGTCTCCTGGGTCCAGGGATCCCTGGGATGGCCCTGATCTTTGTGGTGGCCCGGTTGCATTTTCATTCTCATTTTCATTTTCATTCTTGTCATTTACTAACCTGCATGCCAAGACAGTTACTGTTTCTTTCGTTTACTTTCTCCTTTCATAAACCCCACCACCCCCCAGGTCCAGCATAAATATGTAAAATCAGCAATAGACAAATTGAAAAATAAAGAATGCTTAAAATATCAAGAGGGGCCTTATGTCCATAAAGCTCCTCTTAGCAAAGCAAATTTATTCAGCACTAAACAGAAGCCAGACCATCACTCTGCTGCCATGGTGCTGGACAGGACAAGGTAGAAAAAAAGAAAGAAATAAAAAAAGAAAGAAGGGAAAAAAAAGAAAGAAAACAAACTTTGCTTTCTCGAGAGAACAAGAAAATTGACTCGTTATCGCGAGGCCACAACCAAAAAAGAATAGTAGTCGACCATGGCCGCCCTCGACTTCCATAGCGGTTGTGATTTACACGTCCACGTTGTTTTCTCTTTTTTCATCTCTCCTGTTTTAGCTGCAGCAGCTGTGTTACATTCAGCCTGATTGACACAAATCATTGTCCCAACCCTTCCCATTTCACATAAGCTTGCACATATCCAGTAATACATGGGTGGATTTACCTAACTGATAGAGAGGACTGATTATGTTGATGTTTTGTGCATGCCTCGTGTCAGAGACCACATACTGTGGATACAATTTATTACAGGCTTTGAGATTTAATCACTTACACATCATCGTTTATGGTATAAACATTGTGGATGTTCTTCTTTGTCCATACAAATGCTGAGATATTGGTATTTTCTTATTTACAAAGTTGTTTTTGATCTGCTTCCTTCCTATCTTTCAATCTTCCTACATCTGAAGAGATCAGGACCTTATTTTCTTTATTCAGAGGAGATTGTATTATTTTCATTCCCAAAGGTGTGAACTGAGATGGAAAGAAGGTTTTCATGTCTCCTGCTCCCTTTTTCTGGAGCAAACTGCAGAAGGACTTATGACCTGCTCTTATTGGACACTTTGAACAAAATGCTGGATGATTTGGAGACAGCTGCATCTGCAGATGTTCTGCTTGACTTTGGAATTTTAAATTGTGTTTTATTTAGTTTAATTTATTTTTCATTTGTTTCTAGCAGGATTTGCTGGGTTAGCTAAGTCAGATCACCTCAAGAAATCCTGGATATGTCAAACATGCTTTGTGGATTATTTATATCACAAACCTAAACAAAGACCTTTCTACTTGTCTTGTGGCTAGAAAATTACCTTAACATGTTCCATCTCTATGATGTCCTGTCACTGCAGGGATCCAGAATTATTCTGAGAAACTTCCACACTTTCTCTTGAGTTTTTTTTTATTTATTTATTTTTTTATGTTTTTAAAGATGACCCCACTAAACCAAACAGCTGGGGTTCATTAGGATGTATGGAAAAATAAATAAATAAATAAATAAATAAATATTGTGTGAAATTCTCATTGAACTCTTGCTGTTAAGCAATATTAATTAATCTTATGTTTCTATCATCTGGTCTCGAGGAGTTACTAAGGTTAGGATCTACTCTAAAAAAATCATGTGTTTGTATTTTTTCACTATTTGTAGATGGACATATTGACCCCCCCCCACCAATCTGTCCTCTGGGTCAGCGTTTAAAGCTCTGTGGATGGGCTTATTGTAAACAGACAAGATGCTGGGTTTGACTGGAGACAAGCAGCCTCTCTCTAATCAGCTCTCCATCCTCTCCAGGGCTTATGTTTCCAAGGCAGCAGTGTGCTATTCACACTGTTTCACTGCTACAGAAATAGACCAGACAACATTGTCAGTGAAGAATAGAAATTCTGCTTAAAAGGAGACAAGATTACATTGTGATAGCATTTTCAATGATTTCTTGTTGAGTTTGTTAGCTGGTGATATCTCCATTCCTGCTTACCCTGCTGCCATGAGCAGAAAATATACTTTACACCATCTACATATTTGTCCCAACACTGAGCTGATCTGTACTTTTAGATGTACAAAGAAAAAGTGCTGTTTTCCATGACATTTAAGAAAAGTTGTGAATGTAAGCATCATTTCAGTGAGAATTTATTTGCTCACAAAAAGAAAAGCCTCATCCTTTCCTGTAGTTTTACAACGGGACACCAGCCTCCAGGATATATCTGTAGAGGAACCGGGTGATGTGGACTGAATCAGACCCTCGCTGGATCTGTGGGTCTCAAGAAAGAGAAAGTTTATCATAAAGCTATTTTCTAGACTCCAAATAGTTTCACTTATGCCTTTCGGAACAATTTTCTGCAGCATCCGGTGCAGAACCACCAGGTTCATGAACAGTTTTTAACTCCTGACTCTTAAACTCTTAAATCTGCACTTTGTATTGTTTATGCATTTTGCACTGTTTTTTGCCATTTGCACTGTACATTCTATATTTTATATTTTTTTTATACTTTTGCGAGTAAATTCAACGACATTTCCTTCTGCATACACTGTATATCTAAATGACAATAAACTCTGTCTAAGTCTAAATCTAAATTCAAACCACAGACATCATCACTTGCTACATCCATCTGTAGTTGATCAGAACTGCTGTTAGTGTTAGCTGCCTCCACTAAACCCAAAATTAATGTTGACTTAACAGGTTGTGGTTCTAGTCTTTACTGACTTCCCTCCCCAGGCTCCTCACACACACACACACACACACACACACACGCACACACGCACACACACACACACACGCACACACACACACACACACGCACACACACACAGGAATTTCATAAGACAAACAGGTTGCATGAAGGAGAGGTGTGAAAAGTATAAAGATCATTAAAAACACATCAAAACAAAAAATAGTTTCTCAGTTAAAACAAAAGAGGCTCGCTGCCAGGAAATGATTTAATATGCAAATGAGTGAGAGCCTGCGGTGAGGTCATGACAGCTGCCAGCCTGGTCTCATCATATGTCATGTTGCATGTTATAAGTAATACATGGGTGGTTATAAGTTATAAGTCTCATGCTTTGTAACAGTAAGAGGATGGCAGTCAGCCCTGTCCTTTCATCATTTAGCATTATTTAGAGTCATTTCCATGATATGTGCTGTTGCAGAGTCACCCCTGCTCTGCAGAGTATCGTCAACATAACCATTTAGGTGTGTTATTTCTACAGTATCCGATGGTACACTAAAAGCTTAAAATGAGTATAAATGCAAATAAACCTAAATGCTACAATTTTCCATCCATCAATTCTCCACTGTTTATCAGGGGTCCAGTCTCGAGGGAAGTAGTCTGAGCAGAGAAGCCCAGACTCCCCTCTCCCCATCTACTTCATCCTTCCCCAGAAGAATCCTGAGATGTTCCCAGGCCAGTCGAGAGACATAGTCCCACCGGCCACCTCATCTTGCTCCTCTCTGTACAGAGGAACAGTTACGTTCATTATCAGCTTTATAAAATGTGTCATGATTTGAGGTGGAAGTGAACCCAAATGCAGGATGAAAAGACAGGAGGCAGATGAGTGCAGGAATAAAGGTTTTAATTAAGAATTACTTACAAGGCCAAACAGAGGAGACGTGACTGGGAAACAAAGGACAACTGAAACCAAGGGATATAAATACACTGAGGAGCTAATAGACAGTTGAAGTGAATGGGCAAATCAAACCAGGTGAGCTAATGAACAGGAAACAAAACACACAAGGGGAAGGAACTACAAATAAAAAAGGAATGAAAGCTCAAAATGACAAGACAAAATCGAGCCCCAGCAACAAATCTGCAAAAATATGGTCATAGGAGGTGGAGTATCCAGACAACTGCTGCTGACTGGATGTTTTCTCTTCTTCAGACCATTCTCTGGAAACCCTGGAGATGGTTGTGTGTGAAAATCCCAGTAAAAACTCAGACCAACAACCATGCCATGTTCAAAGTCACTTAAACCCCCTTTCTTCCTCATTCTGATGCTCAGTTTGAACTTCAGCAAAGTCGCCATCACCATGTCTACATGACTGCATGTGATAGGTTGCTGACATATGATTGGCTGATTAGATAATTAAACTAATAAAGTGGGAGGTGATGTATTAATCACTTATAAGTTAATGTTATTTTCCTTTGATGACAATTATTTTATGTTTCTTAGAGTCATAATTGCTGCATTCCTGTATTTCTGCTCCAAATGGGAGCGATAAGATCCTCATCCAAATTGCAGTGTGTCCTCACTAGTCTATGTAATGTATGTGAATAATATTTCTTCCTGCTGATCTGAGAATGCAAACTGCTCTGAAAAGGCGAGAGGTGAGCATTCTCATACTTCTGCCTCAATAATGGGGCATACGTCAGAGATGACCACCAGAAAGTAAAAAGCATGGCGCCAGTCTGGTTATGTTTAGCTTTTGCTCTGATAACGAAAAAGGACGATTTTATAGCTAAGATAAAAAAAGAAAAGAAAACTCAACTTTCCATCACAACAGGAAGTGATAAATAATGGCAGTAAAGGGTTAAATATAACTAATGGGATCGAAGATAACTGAAGTTAAAATAATTTCTTTTACTGCTTTCCCTACCTTTTGTTCCCAACATGTGACAATGTCTGGACAAAAAACGAGTTTTATTACTTTAGAGAATCTCCCAGAAAACCTCAGCAAACATGAAACATCAACAGGTCACATTCAAATCCAAATTACTTCAAATACGTTCAGCAGCTAAAGGATAGATGTGGATTTGACTAAACAACCGAATTTTAGCATAATAAAAAATACAAATTAGCATTTCTTGGTAACAATGACAAACCAGGTCTTATCATCAGGGAAACTGTGTCAAACTATACATGCTGAAAAAAGTGGAAGGTTTGCTAGACATTTAGAGACATCCACTTTGTTTTCTTGTCAAACAGAATGCTGAATGATTTCAAGGAGTCAGAGATGCGATTAAAACTATGACAATGGTAACCACTGCAGCTTCAATTGTTGCTGTAAAGTATGTCAGACGTACAAGTAAGTGCACTCATTTTACCTCAAAGTAGATGGCCTCAGCTTAACTGGGTTCAGCAGGTCTTTCATTACTCAAATAAACACATATATGATTTTAATGGTGCTACTCTGGTTTGTGATTAGGGCAAGATTACTGATATTTACAGGAACTATAGGGATTGGTTAATTTCTCGTTTGAAGAGTTAAACTGGGCAGAGATTGTCCAGGGCTGAGCTCCAGCACATAAGTTAGACACATAAACTGGTGCTGCATCGCGGGCAATAACTCTCTCATGTTATTTGGTTGTGAATAAATAAAACAATATGTTTAATATTTAAGACAATAAAACTTATTTGTGGTTCTTTTTCTGCTGTGAAATACCAAATATCAAGAACTCAGATGAAAGCGAATGATGGGTGACCAGCTGAGTGTGCTTGTAAAGACTCCAGCGCACCCACAGCCAAGTCGGAGAATGGTCTCTCAGAGCAGCCTTTCTCAAGCTGGGTTCAGGACCCCCATGGGGGGAAAATTTCAGGGGGTCATCATTTCATTGTAAGAAAAATATAAATTCATCAAATAAATGTAATGTTTTTATTGGGGCTTTCGAAATTATCGCGTTAATGCTAAGATAATTTGTGGAATTACCACGTTTATTTTTTAACACAATGCATAAACAAAGAAGTTTTTTCTTGTGCTGTATTAAAAATCCTAATTTAGCATTATCTCCAGAGAAGCTCATATAGGTACCCTGTCCAAATCTACCAAAATACACTTTATCCTCCTTTTTTAGGAAGATTCTTATGGTTTTCCAGCCTTGTATCTAGAGGATAAATGCAGGATGACCTGTCTGATAAATCACACAGGTCCTCCACCTGTTTCCGTTTAGAGATCAGAATCAACTCTAAAGCGACCACAAGTGAAGGAACGCCTTCCCACGCCCACATGGTGGCTATAAATGGTCAGGTGGACGCCAGTAATAAATATTCATCACATCATTTGCATGATGGCTCGGGAGGGAAAAAGAGGGAAGAAGTGGAATTTTTTGGGGTGTGAGACAGAGATCCTGAAAGACCACATTGTCAAACAGAGAAATGTTTAATTGGTGGGTGTCAGAAAGACTGGGGGGAACGAATATTTAGTTCCGCGTTTCTAGACGTGCATTGTTAATCGACGCACATATGTTGTTACGTTGCTTTGATCAGCACAACGTTTGGTGTGCGTGAATGATATAAAGTAGGTAACTGTTGATAAAGTGTTGCTAAAACTCCTTTAGAATCAGTTGTGTAGCTCCCTGTTTAGTGATACTGCCTGTCGTGCTTGTTGTGATCATTTGCCGAGTGTAATCGGCGTTTATCGATCGCCGAGTTGCCGGCTGTAGTCTAGCGCCGATATTAACCCTATAAGTGCCGCGGCGCACGTTTACTATTTACGTTTGTAATTTCTGTTCTCCTAAGTTACATATTCAAGCAGTAGTACTTTCCTGTTATGTATTTTGCTTCTCATTACGACTCTTTATGTTTATTTGCAGACCACACACCTGCTCATCTTAATCCTAATCCAGTGTGTCAAATGCTATCTGCTGTACCAGTTAAGCCAGCATTAAAGGTTCTAAGCTACCTCCGGTCTCCTTGGTTCTCTAATCGGAATCAACTGTTCATATTGGCCGCTCCAACCAGTGTTAAAATCCCGAGTTAATGTGGTGGCATCTACATTAAATTCTGGTCCTTCGAGCCGGATTGGAGTATCATCAACACAGTATGGACAATTCAGCACCCATGGAAGAGGTACAAGTGAGGCCCCATAGAGCTACTCGTCTACCCCAACACCTAACGGACTACGAAGTCGACTATCAAGTGCCCAGCTCACAGCCCCCCATCGCTTCATCCCGCTTTGGCAGCAAACACAGAAGCCACTCGAGGAGAGCCTCAAGCACTGCATCCGGCTACAGTTCACAATCTGGGCGACGGACCATCTACTCTATCGGCGGCTATCCACATGAAGGCCTCTCTCCCGTGCAAGCTGCAATACTGGAGGAGAGCAGTAAACAACGGGAACTTGATAACCTACGAAAGCAAATGGAGGAAGACTCACTAGCTGACCGCGAACTCCAACAAATACAGGCCCAAGCTAAAGCTGCTCAACAAGCTCAAGAGGAAGCTCTCGAGGCTAGAGAAGCTGTTAATAAGCGCCTAAGCCAGAGTCGTCGTCTGAAGCAACTAGAGACTGATGTGGAGCTAGCAAAGTTAGTCACCTCCATGCTCTCGGCCAATAGCACTACCAGCTTATATGAACCACCCCCAGCACCTACAGGTTCGGCAGCTCCCGCTGTATATCTGGCCCCAGCTGCAGCACCTCAGCTTCAGACACATTCTTGCGATGTCTTGTCTTCTAATGTACAGTATCCAGTCCAACCAGCGACTGCTGTGCAGAACCCACCAGCGCCAGTGATCACAGTTACCCACTCAGCCAATATGCTGCAACCCATTACAACTCACCAAGCTTCACTTCCCCAACAACAGACTGCTGAAGGACAAGTGACCGAGTTAACCTCTGCTGTATCCCAGCCACAACCAAATGTTGCCACAGTCCCCTCTTCGCCAAGCGCCTACCCAGCTATGCAGCCTCAAACGGTGCCCCCCTACACTCAGCCTCCTGTGTCCCACATTGCTCTCACCGATACCAGTCCAGCGCAGCCTACATCAGTTCCAGTAGCAGCTTCCAAGTGGGAGCAAACTCCGACTACCTCCTTACCCTACCAAGCTTTTCTGCCAGCACCTGCCCCATATCCTGGTCTACAGCCACAACCAGGAGCAGACATGCTGTTCGCTGCTGCCTTCGGTATCCCTAGGCCCATGCTGCCAGTGTTCGAGAGTGGCCGCGAGAGTGATTTCGCCCTCCTAAAGATGGCATTGGACAGTTTACTAAACAACCATAGCCACCTCAACGAGCAATACAAATACCAAGTGCTGCTAAGTCACTTAAAGCTACCCAGTGCTCTACAACTCGCAAAGGCCTACATGCACCATCCAAGTCCATATACTGCTGCACTCAATGCGCTACAAGATAAATACGGCCAACCAAGGCAGCTCGTGCAGTCAGAGCTCGGCACCATTCTCAACTCCCCTGCCCTCAGAATGGGCGATGCCAACAGCTTCGACTCCTTCGCTCTGTCCGTCCAATCACTTGTGGGCATGCTGCAAACCCTTGAAGGACAGAATGGTATTGAACTCATGTGTGGGTCACACGTGGACCGGCTACTAAGTAAAATGCCTCCAGCTTATCGGGACAGCTTTGTGGAGTACTGCCTTAACCGGGGAATCCTGCAATCAGGCTCTGATCGAACGTACACACTCCCGGACCTCGCCACCTGGCTCCAAATCAAGTCCCAAGCTAAACGCATTTCAAGCCGTGCTGCGGCCCTGTACCAAACTGAGCCCAATAAACCGATTAAGAGCACAAAGAATTCCACCTCCTACACAGAACGATCCACCCCAGTGCTCCTCACGGTAAAGGAAGAGTCACCTGCCTCCAAGCCGAGCCATAACAAGCCTGCTCCCAAGTCACAGCCATACTGTCCGCATTGTGACAATAAAGATCACTACCTGACCTCCTGTGATAACTTCAAGAAGCTCACTCCCAATCAGATTGTGAAGTGGATCAGGGATGGAAACCGGTGCTGGAAATGTGGTCGCAGTCATGCCGCGGAGAGCTGTAACCTCAAACGGCCCTGCAAGGTTTGCAAAGAACTCCATCTCACAGTACTACACGACTCCATCCAAGATACATCCAAAGCCGTCCCAACAGTGAGTTCTTCAGCTACAAAGGTCTACCTTGACCGTCCCAATCGTGCACAACGAGTCATGTTAAAGGTAGTCAAGATTCTCATCCACCATGGCAAGCAGGCGGTCGAAGCACATGCTATATTGGACGACGGCTCGGAGAGGACGATTGTGTTGGCACCAGTCCTGCAAACTCTCAAGCTGTCTGGTACCCCAGAGGCTCTCCCCATACAGACAATACACCAAAATGTGAAACAGCTAGAAGGTCTAACAGTCTCTTTTGAGGTCTCCCCCCTTTCCAAGCCAAATGAAAGGTATCTTGTCTCCAATGCATTTTCTGCTGATGGACTGAGCTTTGCTGAGCACAACTATCCCGTAGCTGCACTACAGCGCGCTCACAGACACCTGAGAGGCCTCCCACTTCTTCCAGTCAACCACGTGCAGCCTCTGCTCCTCATCGGGTCCGATATGTGCCATCTCATCACACCCGTACGACCTATTGTCCAGGGCACTCCGGATGAACCTATCGCTGTATGTACACGTCTCGGCTGGTGCCTCCAAGGTCCAATGACACCGGTGCAGAATCCACGCAGTCCAGCCCAATGCTTGCATATCACTACAGCTGCAGCCAACACAGAGCTACTCCAGCATGTGCAGCGCCTCTGGCAACTGGACACCCTGCCATACAGTGAGAAAGCTGTAATCAGGTCCAAGCTTGACCAGCAAGCCCTTAACCTTCTCCAAGCGTCTACCATCAGAGTAGATGTAAAAGGTGTCCAGCGCTACGCTACCCCTCTCCTCCGCCGATCTCCACCAATTCTTCTCAAGGCCCCCAAGGAAGCAGCGCTATCAAGTCTTCGCCGCACTGAACGTAGACTCGCCAAAGATCCGTCAAGAGCTGCTGCTTACTGTTCCGAGATCCTAAAGCTGGAGACTGCTGGCCATGTGGCAAAGATCTCACCCGAAGAAGCGCTCAAGTCAACCGAGTCCTGGTACATTCCGCATCATATGGTGCATCATAATGGCAAGGATCGGATTGTCTTTAATTGCTCCTTCCAATATAAGGACCAATCCTTGAACGAGCAGCTACTTCCAGGGCCGACCTTAGGTCCATCGCTGTTGGGGGTGCTCCTGAGATTTCGCCAACACACCGTGGCCATCAGTGGTGACATTCGGAGTATGTTTCACCAGGTACTCCTGCTAGCAGCCGACAAACCCATCATGCGCTTCCTGTGGAGGAACATGCAGCGAGAAGAGGAGCCACACATCTATGAATGGCAGGTCCTTCCATTCGGGACCACTTGCAGCCCGTGCTGCGCCACTTATGCGCTGCAGCGTCACGTTCAGGACTGTCCACCAGACCAATCAGATCTAGCTGAGGTTGTAGCCCAAGCCTTCTACGTCGATAACTGCCTTTATAGCACTCCAGATCCCGCCAAGGCCAAGGCGGTTGTCGACGGACTTCGGAAACTCCTCGCTGAGGGGGGCTTCGAGATCAGGCAGTGGGCTAGCAACCTACCTTCAGTCATCGAACATCTGCCCTCTGAAGCTAGATCCGCCAGCAGTGAACTATGGTTGTCCCGGGATAGTGCTGAACTGGATGAGCCCACACTCGGCCTGCAGTGGAACTGCCTCGACGACACCATGGGTTACAAGCACCGCCCGCCAGAGCCTCTCCGACCCACGCTAAGGAACCTGTACAAGACTCTTGCTAGTCAGTACGATCCACTAGGCTTCATCATACCCTTTACAACCAGAGCAAAGGTTCTCATACAGGATCTCTGGAAGCAGGAACCGAGCTGGGATGAACCTATCGAGCATCAGCAGCTGAAGGAGCAATGGCTTGCCTGGGTGGAAGAGCTCCCGAACCTACTTCAGGTACAGTTTCCAAGGGCCTATACTCCGCCAAATGCCGACACCTCTACAGTGACTAGACAGCTCCACGTGTTCGGCGACGCATCAGAGAGAGCATATGGTTCGGTCGCCTACCTGCGAACCACTGATAACAAAGGTGACGTCCACATTGCCTTCATACTAGCCCGTTCCAGAGTAGCCCCCAAAAAGTGCCTCTCCATGCCGCGACTAGAACTGAGCGCTGCGCTAACAGGTGCTCAACTTGTCAAGTTGATACAGGCTGAACTCACCATCCCTATCCACGAAGTCATCTGCTGGTCAGATTCCACCACCGTTCTTCACTGGCTGCAGTCGGAGTCCTGCCGTTATAAGGTGTTCGTTGGGACCCGGGTGGCGGAAATCCAGACCCTCACAGACGTGACAAGTTGGAGGTATGTTGACTCACCTCGTAACCCTGCAGACCACATCACTAGGGGCCTAACCTTGTCTGAGCTAACATGTCACAACCAGTGGAGATTTGGCCCTGACTTCCTCTCCAAGTCTCAAGACCAGTGGCCCGCTATGCCGAGCACCACTGCCAATCCAGATCCAACTGAGCTCAAGAAGAGTGCCTTTGTTGGAGTGGTTACAGTGACTTCAAGCCTGCAACTACCCGACGCCAGTCAGTTCCGGTCATGGCAAGAGCTAGTACGAGCCACTGCGCGGTCCCGCCACGGGGCGGCTACCCCCGATGATGAGGTTGAAGCTTCTGATTATGTCGCTGCAGAAAGGGCCTTGCTGGTCGGAGCCCAGGCAGAGTCCTTCCCCGCAGAGTTAAAGGCTCTTAAGGCACAGCGCCCAGTCCCATCGGATAGCAGGATCGGCTCCCTCGCACCGGAATACGAAGAGGTGACTGGCCTTGTCCGGGTCGGCGGAAGGCTTCGTCGTGCAGCGGACCTGGAAGCTGAGACGATCCATCCTATCGTCCTAGATTCTGGACACCCTACAACCAAGTTGCTCATTAAGGACTGTGATGAGAGGCTCCACCATCCAGGCGCCGAACGTGTCCTTGCTGAGCTGCGACGTCAATACTGGATCCTAAGAGGGCGTGAGGCGATACGTAAGCACCAGTTCAGCTGTCGTGAGTGCCGGTTCTGGCGAGCCAAGCCTCGGGGCCCAAGAATGGCCGATCTTCCACCTGCACGGCTGCGCCTGTACAAACCACCCTTCTACTCAGTGGGGGTCGACTGCTTCGGCCCCCTCCTTGTGAAGATAGGGCGTCGCCACGAGAAGAGATGGGGAATCCTATTCAAATGTATGACAACCAGATGCCTGCACTTGGATCTCCTTGAGAGCCTGGATGCCGATGCATTCCTGCTTTCCTTGCGCCGGTTCATAGCCCGGAGGGGGAAGCCATTCGAGGTTCTCTGTGACAATGGGACCAACTTCACTGGTGGCTGCCATGAACTGCAAGAAGCCTTCAAGGCCATGAGCCCTCAATTGCAAGAACAGCTAGCTGAGCAGAGAATTCGGTTCCAGTTTAACCCTCCAGCTGCTCCACACTTTGGAGGAACTTGGGAGAGGGAGGTCAAGTCCATCAAGACATCCCTGAGAGTCATACTACGAGATCAAGTAGTCCCAGAGCCAGTGCTGCAGACCCTGCTTGTAGAAGTAGAAGGAATCCTAAACGCCAAACCCTTAGGGTACGTTTCAGCAGATGTGGCAGATCTCGATCCGATAACCCCCAGCATGCTGCTGATGGGCCGCAGAGACTCATCACTCCCACAAGCTTTGTACGACAGTGAAGACCTGCTCGGGAGGCGTCGGTGGAGGCAGAGTCAGGTGCTGGCCGATAACTTCTGGTCATCATTCGTTCGCCAGTACCTCCCAGGTCTGCAGGATCGTCAGAAGTGGAAGACCGACGGGAAGGGGCTCACCGTTGGCCAGGTCGTCCTCATCGTAGATCCCCGCTTCCCGCGAGCCTCCTGGCCTGTAGGTACAGTGACTGAAACCTTTCCTGCAGCAGATGGTCGAGTACGTACAGCGGTGGTGAAGGTGAAAGAGAAGATCTACACCCGTCCTGTCATCAGGTTGATTCCCCTTCCCCAGCTCACTGAGGAAGGTGATCGCGCCCCAGACAGTCTTTCTGGGGACGAACAATTATCCTGACAGACAATTGGGGGCGGCTGTGTCAGAAAGACTGGGGGGAACGAATATTTAGTTCCGCGTTTCTAGACGTGCATTGTTAATCGACGCACATATGTTGTTACGTTGCTTTGATCAGCACAACGTTTGGTGTGCGTGAATGATATAAAGTAGGTAACTGTTGATAAAGTGTTGCTAAAACTCCTTTAGAATCAGTTGTGTAGCTCCCTGTTTAGTGATACTGCCTGTCGTGCTTGTTGTGATCATTTGCCGAGTGTAATCGGCGTTTATCGATCGCCGAGTTGCCGGCTGTAGTCTAGCGCCGATATTAACCCTATAAGTGCCGCGGCGCACGTTTACTATTTACGTTTGTAATTTCTGTTCTCCTAAGTTACATATTCAAGCAGTAGTACTTTCCTGTTATGTATTTTGCTTCTCATTACGACTCTTTATGTTTATTTGCAGACCACACACCTGCTCATCTTAATCCTAATCCAGTGTGTCAAATGCTATCTGCTGTACCAGTTAAGCCAGCATTAAAGGTTCTAAGCTACCTCCGGTCTCCTTGGTTCTCTAATCGGAATCAACTGTTCATCTTGGCCGCTCCAACCAGTGTTAAAATCCCGAGTTAATGTGGTGGCATCTACAGTGGGCACGGCTTGGGCATTACTGGTGTCAGAAAGGCAGAATAGTGGAATCTTGTCATCATAGTGTCAGAAGGGAAGACATGCCAGAGGAGTCGGAACACATGGCTAGAAATCTCAGTCGGTAGAGTAGGCCGAAGTTCGATTCCCAGAGTGGTGAATCACTTTGGAGAAAAGCGTCTGCTAAATGACAGTAATGATGCCGGCAATTTAGTCATTTGTTTTAATTTATAAAATAAATATTGACAGATGCATCTGAGATTGGTAGCAGCTTATTTGGTGTTAAATAATATTTCTTTCTAGTTGCTGGACACTCCAACTGAGTGGGCGGGGCTCCAGCTGGGTGGGCAGTACAGAGGGACACAATCACCGCTATTAACCAGGTGGACAAGGAGTTGCAGGAAATAAAGACCGTCTTTACAGAAATTGGGACAACAACAAACAAGCATTGTGTAAGAATAAATAAATAAAAGGAAATCCTCCTCTTGTGTGTTTCATTAGCATTGCATCACTTCTAGACCTCCAACCACCAGTCTGCGTCCCGCTCTGCAGGAATGAAGGACCAAAGCTACTTTTCACACTGACTGCTACATGCTGGCAGCAGACTGGCACCTTATTTATCTGGATGTGTTTTAGAACATGTACGTGTTGATTCACAATGACAGAACATATTTTAGTGGTTGAGTTTCTTATTAATATCATCTCTCTTTTTCCTGAAAATCCTGTTTGCTTTTTCCCCGATAATTATTAATTAATTCTCTTAGGAGAATTAATATTAAATGTGCATCTCCACATATTGTGTACAGTGGGAATGGGGTGCTGCTGACCTCGACTCGGGACGTTGTGGGGAAGTGGAAGGAATACTTCGAAGACCTTCTCAATCCCACCAACACGTCTTCCGATGAGGAAGCAGAGTCCGGGGTAGCTGGTGCTGGCTCTCCCATCTCTGGGGCTGAGGTCGCTGAGGTGGTTAAAAAGCTCCTCGGTGGCAAGGCCCCGGGGGTGGATGAGGTCCGCCCAGAGTTCCTTAAGGCTCTGGATGCTGTAGGGATGTCTTGGCTGGCACGCCTCTGCAGCATCGCGTGGACATCGGGGACAGTTCCCCTGGACTGGCAGACTGGGGTGGTGGTCCCCCTCTTCATAAAGGGGGACCGGAGGGTGTGCTCCAACTACAGGGGGATCATGCTCCTCAGCCTCCCCGGTAAGGTCTATTCAGGGGTGCTTGACAGGAGGGTCCATCGGATAGTAGAACCTCATATTGAGGAGGAGCAGTGTGGTTTTCGTCACAGTTGTGGAACAGTGGACCAGCTCTACACCCTCTTCAGGGTCTTTGAGGGGGCATGGGAGTTTGCCCAACCAATCTACATGTGCTTTGTGGAGTTGGAGAAGGCATTTGACTGTGTCCCCCGGGGACTCCTGTGGGGGGTTCTCCGGGAGTATGGAGTGCTGGACTCGCTTGTACAAGCTGTCTGGTCCCTGTATGACCGGTGTCAGAGCTTGGTCCGCATTGCCTGCAGTAAATCAGAATCATTTCCAATGCGGGTTGGACTCCACCAAAGCTGCCCTTTGTCACCGATTCTGTTTATAACCTTTATGGATAGAATTTCTAGGCACAGGCGAGGTGTTGAGGGGATCCGGTTCGGTGGCCTCAGGATTGGGTCTCTGCTCTTTGCAGATGATGTGGGTCTGTTGGCTTCATTGGGCCGTGATCTTCAGCTCTCACTGACGCGATTTGCAGCTGAATGTGAAGCGGCTGGGATGAGAATCAGCATCTCCAAGTCTGAGACCATGGTCCTCAGCCGGAAAAGGGTGGAGTGCTCTCTTCGGGTCTGCAATAGGGTCCTGCCCCAAGTGGAGGAGTTCACGTATCTCGGGGTCTTGTTCACGAGTGAAAGAAGCATGGAGCGGGAGATCGACAGGCGGATCGGTGCGGCGTCTGCAGTGTTGTAGACTCTGCATCGGTCTGTCGTGCTGAAGAAGGAGCTGAGCCAAAAGACAAAGCTCTGGATTTACCGGTTGATATACGTTCCTACCCTCACCTATGGTCACGAGCTGTGGGTAGTGACCGAAAGACCAAGATCGTGAGTACAAGCGGCCGAAATGAGTTTTCTCCGCAGGGTGGCCGTGCTCTCCCTTAGAGATAGGGTGAGAAGCTCGGTGAGCCGGTAGGGGCTCAGAGTAGAGTCGCTGCTCCTCCACATCGAGAGGAGCCAGATGAGGTGGCTCAGGCATTTGTTAGGATGCCTCCTGGACGCCTCCCTGGTGAGGTGTTCCGGGCACGTCCCACCAAAAAGAGGCCCCGAGGAAGACCTAGGACACGCTGGACAGACTACATCTCTAGGCTGGCCTTGGAACGCCTCGGGATCCCTCCGGATGAGCAGGTGAATGTGGCCGGGGAGAGGGAAGTCTGGGTTTCCCTGCTTAGGCAGCTGCCCCCGCAACCCGACTCTGGATAAGCAGCAGAAAATGGATAGATGTGCATCTTTATTCGTTTCTGCAAATAGCTTTAATATCTAACATGTGGTGTAAAGGGGATTGTGGATTGTGCACAAATGTCTCACATTTCACATCATTTCCTTGATTTTATTCTGTACCAGTGGTGTCGCCGTTTCCTGTTTCTCTAGATTCTGTGCGTATGCCTGGGTCAGAGTTGCCGTGGATGGAGGAACGTATTCCTGTCGGATTTTGTCATCGTTTGGTTTTGATAAATCGCAAAAGTTCCCTATTTTTAATGTACGCCAAATATAGTCAATTTTCGTTCCTACGCAAGCTTGATAAATAAGCCCCCAGAGCAGGATGGTGGAATCCAAAAAACCTTTTGGCCATATGATTGAAGTTTTAGAATTACGGAGATGGAACAATCAATGAAAAAGCTGCCATTTGAATACAAAACAGAAAGGAGTTTTCATTTCACCGAAGAATCTTGATCTCAATGTCAAGGAAAGTAACGCAGACACCACTGTATGTTAAAGGTTGAGGCTCAAAAAAGTTGAGAGTTGCTGTCTCAGAGGATAATTCTCTGTACATGAACACCATGTTGTTCCCTCAAAGTGCAGAAATACCTCCTCACAATGTGTGTTTTTTACTCGCAGGTACTATTTTCTTTACTATTATCATCTTTAGGCGCTCGTAGTTTACTGTGTACATGCTCTGTTCTCAGTAGCGATGGAAGTTCGGCTCTTTGCAGAAATTTGACTCTTGACTTGACACACTTAGATAAAAGTTGGCTCATTCGGCTCCCAAATGGCTCGTCATTTACTGTCACCCAGACCTTCTGTTTTAATCTAATTTAGCAATTATAAATGTTTGTTATTTGATAAGCAATTTCTTATTTATTTTGTTATCATAAGAGCCAGTCTGCTACAAATCTTGCTCCAAAGAACATACACTTTTAGAGCCAGCACGTTCATGAACGACACATCACTACCGAGTCCCGTGAGAGAGAAGCAGCCAAAGGAAAAATCTGGGAGCTGGCTCTTCTGATTCACTAGAAAGCATCGGCTCTCAGAGCCACACCCTTTGCGCACAACACATCACTAGTTGTGTTGTGCAGTATTCACGTGCATATGTGCACTAACATATTATAGTTTAACAATAAAGTTAACATTACATGAGGCTGTGGATCAGTAACGTTGAAAATGAATGAGCTTTTGTCTATCTGCTCACAGCATGGCGGATCTGGACACAAATCCATCAAACATGCACACAAAATTCAGTCTCTGGACAATGATGAGGTATTTATGATTTATGTTCTAATTACATACAAACAATTTCAAAAACATGTTAGCGTGTAGTTGTGTGTGTGTGTGTGTGTATTTGTGTTTGTGTGTGCTCTTGCAGATGGTGTAGTTTAACATGAGATGATTGACAAGGCTGCAGCGTTTACTTGTCACTTTAAAGTGATGGCTTCTTTCAAACCTCATTTGAGTTAGAGGTAGTGAGTATTTGTAAATTAATTAGTATTAGTATCAGGTGACACTGTCCTGCTTACAGTGGATATATTAATGTGGCACCAGTTTACAGCAACACTCATCTCAAGGCACAATAAGTTCAACCCAGTACAGGTCAGAGAGAATAAACTCCACACAGAGATGCTCCAGCATGTGCTCGGACCAGAAACTTCTTACTGCGGGGCGATGGTGCGAACCATTACATCGCCCCACAGTCCACAGCTCTTATAGTCTGAAGTAACCCAGTCCATTATGACTGCTGAATTCTTAAGTTTCCTTTGCTCCAGTTAAATACCTTGTTCAAGACAGAAAACAGTGGAGAGAAAAAAAAAATCCCCTATAGCAGGAAAAGACCACCATGCGCCGTGGATCTGGACCTTAGCTGCACCCTGTGGCGACTCGCCTCTCAGTTTAAATTACACTTAGACATCAAAACACCAACACAACACACAAACAACTTCTGGGGGGCGTGTCATGTGGTGCATGGAGAGCGGGACTACTAACAATATGGTCACTGCCCCCCAGTTTTACTTGCAAAAAAAAGAAGAAAAAAAAAAACTCACTCACCACAAACAGTCATGATCAGGGAGAAGGAGGAGGACAATGGGGACACCTCACACCCCTCGACCCCGGGGCACTGCCGGGGGCGGGTAGTTGAGGTGGTTGCCCTGGGGGCTGGAAACCGGGATAGCTGCGCTGATGAGGGGCTGCTGATCTTGGGGGATGCCCGGTCGGCCGCATCTAGGTGGGAGGTGATGGGGGGTGGCTGGGGATGGCGGTGAGGGCCGGATCTGGGGCTCGCCATTCTCTGGTCCGCCGGGGATGTCTCCGACAGGGCATGATGGGAGGGAGGGGGGGCTGGGGAGTGAGAGTGGGAGGGTTGTATGCTGTGTGAGTGTTTATATTGTGTGGGTGTGTGTATTAGGATGAGCAGGAGTGTGCAAGGATATAGGTGTGTGCATGTGTTTCTGTGTGTGTTTATGGCGGGGTTAAGTGCACTTGTGCGGGGGGACCTGGGCGTGCCTGGAGGGGTCTGGGGTGAGGTTGGTGGCGGCTCATTGGTTTGTGGTCCCTGTATGGCCCGGTCTGTATGGTTGTCTGGGGGGGCCTGGTCCTCCTAGGCATGGTGCGGGCCCTCTGGCTTTGAAGGTGGGGCGGCCGCCTCTGGGCTCCTGGGGCCCTGGGCCCTTTGCTTGGGCTGCCCTGCGGCTGCCGATCAGGCCAGGGTCTCTGGGCTGCCCTGGTCTGCCTCTGACCTCCGTAGAGGCGTGGTCGCATTTGCACAATCTCACTCACCACTCTTCATCACTGATCACTCCTTATTCCGCATGCTCTGCATGCTGACACAGTCACTGAGTTGTCCAGTGGGTTTATATACTAAGAGATAATTCCTCTTTTTATTTATCCTGTGAGTTAGTATCTGGTCGCTGTTATGCCACTTTCATGATATATCTTTTTGATTTGGTTATTCAAAAATCTTAATGACTAGCAGCTCTGTTTTGTTTTTGTGTGTGTGTGTGTATGTGTTTTTTTTTTTGTTGTTGTTTTTTGTAAAAGTTGTAGGAAACTTTCTGTTGTGTTCATGTACAGGTGTAACAGTATGTTGTCTGGTGATGGTGTGAATCTTTTTGCTATTTTCCATCTTTTTCTGTCCCCTCCGGTCAGGTCCAGCAAGATTACATAGATTCTGTGATTCCAAGTAAATAAATAAATAAATGAATCAGATTATCAAGAGGAGCCTTACCCATAGGCCTCCCCTTGGCAGAACAAATTTGTTCAGCACGATACAGCAACCAGATTATCCTTTTGCTGCTATGATGCTGGACAGGACAGGTTAGAAAATAAAAAAAAGAAAAAAAAAAAAAGGAAAAGATCACCATCAGAACCAGACTGCATCTGTATCGACGAGCTGTGAGGTGACAGACCAGAGACATCAGCAAGCACCATAACAGGAACACCTGCTGGGAAAGAAATACAAGATAGGACAACAATAAAGACTTATTTTATATACTTGGGGTATAAGGAGTAAAGGCAACATGGTGAGGAGTGGTGCTCAGTGTATGATGGAAGTCTCCCAGTGGTCTGGAGTGTCTGAAGTGTTAAATCTAGTCAAAAGGAAAGTTTTAGGTCTGGATTTTGGCCTCATCCCAATAAGGAATCTCAGAGGTCAAGTCTTCAAGTGACAAATGTGTGTAAAACTGTTTCTGCATTACTCTGAGACACGATGGACCTCATTTTAACTACACAACAGGGAAGGCCTGTTTATGTTTATTTAAAGGCCGATCCTTGTCAGAAATAAGTCTGAAAATTCTTGTGCTAAATCTGGACAATGAGGCTGAGAGCTGAACAGATTTGAGGTTTAGCAGAGCACATTAGGACACCACTGCATTTATCAGTTTGGGGGCAGTTCTGAAGGAAATCCGTACAATATACGAGCATGAAAACAAGGAGTCCTGCTTCCAAACTGAAGAAATATGTTTGTCATCAAAGAAATTAACATAGTCACAGAGCAAACCTATTATTCTTTCTGTGCATCTTTCTGGTGAGGAATGACTCAAGACTAAACTTCTAAATATAGTATGTCTACATTCAAGCTGGGGTCATGCTAGTGGCAGAAAAACGAAACTGCAACCAAATTTAGTTTTCTTTGCAAGAAGTTTAGAGCACAACAGTTGCTCTAATGAGAGAAACCAGTAAGCCTTTAAATACAGATGTGTTTATGGTTCATTCATGTAAACATAGTGCAGACATGTCCCACAGTTACAGGCTGCCATGCTGCTACTGCTGGACACAAGCGGTAACGATGGATGGATGCTGGGCAGATCTTTGTGTTTGCATACTATCATTTCACCACAATTTTCCATGAGTCATAACATCATGTTCTCTGGTGGTTAGTGGGAAATTAATTTACCATTGTTTGACAAAGACCAGTAGTTCCCATATTATCCCAGTTATAGTTTTGTTGAGGTTGCCATAACTGGTCTAACCACATCAGCAGGAGTGTCATGTGCCATGAATCAGCATAGATGGTTAATGAGCATTGTGGAAAATCCAGGTCAGTGACTGAAACAAGCAATCCTGAGAAAACAGCAAGAAATGAAGCAAGAATTCAGGAGTGAACCTCTGGTCAGGGTTGGACTGGGTATCTTCTTACTGACAGTATCCATCCATCCATCCATCCATTCATCCATTCATCTATATTTAGGGACTGACTGACTTTGTCCAGTCTAAATCTAAATCTAAATCTAAATTTGCATTAACCTTGCACCCCCCCCCCCCTCGTTGATAAGAGTAAGAAAACAGAAAAAAAACCACAACAACCATCTAAGAAAAGCTTTCTATCTGCCGCAGTCGTGTGCCAGGCTGCTGTAGCAGTGACTTTCATATCTTTTATATTTGCTTCCTGACCTCTGTTTTCCAAAGTGCCTTGAACAATGAACAAGTCAGAGAGTGGCTTTCATGTGTCTTGTTAGAAGGAATATATGGTTTTCTTATTAGCTGGAAACATTCAACATGAATGTTTCTAATTGTGGCTCTATTTCTGGTCTGTGACATTCTCCAGCAGAGTGTAATAAGATTGTGTGAGTCTATCCACCTCTAAAAGCATAAAAAACTGCATGGGCACTCATCTCTCCGTGCGCAATCATTCACGCTCCACTGCCAAGTCAGAGGTCTAATTATGCATTTGAGCATGAGAGTTTAATTTGTGCTTTTCATTTGGAGTGATTGGCACTCAGAAGTTATTCTGAATGCTGTTTAACTGCTGGGGAGGGGGATGGGGGGGTGGGGGGGTTGTTTTTTTTTTGTGGGTGGGGGGGTGTTGATATTGCAGCTTCAAGTGTTCCTGCACACCGTAGTGTGTCGGGGTGAATTTACCAGTGTGGAGAAGGACGATGCCTTGCAACAAATGACACTCTGTCCTGGTTTGACTGGTCATGAGTTTAATCACGTGATGGAATCTCTGGTTGAACATCCTGCAGTAGGTTCAAATATTTTATTTGAGGTCTGGGAGATGGAGATATGATTCCCAGCATTCCAGTAGTGAGAACGACGCCTCCCTGTTTTGAGAATGTGAGAAACATAAAAAAAGAAAAAGAGGTTGTTAAAATGCATGAATACTGTCTATCACTCTAATATATCAGTTTGTTCACTCAGGTGGACATCTTGGAAGTCAGACACACTAATCACACCTGTGGCCTCCCCCCTCCACCACCTTCTCCTCTGCTCCCAGAGCCAACTACACCTCCATCCCTGCATCCTCTTTCTTTTCTGCTGGACTACTTCTTTTCCTGCTTCTGTTCCCTGCTGATGCTTTGCTGCTTTCCTCTTCCCTCTACTTGCATTTTTCTGCCAATACTCTTACTTTTCTACTCCTGGATACTCATACATCACTGGGACTGTATTTTGTGGTAGATTTGGTTGGATACTAATACTTTTTCAGATTTTTACAATCTTGTCAGTGTCATGTCAGCGTGACCTACAAACAGCAGAAGCCTTATCTACATTTACTCAGGAGCTAAAGCTAACTAGCTGCTAAAGCTGCACTATGAAAAGCACTTTGAATTGTCTTGTTCATGAAATATGCTATACAAATAAACTTGACTTGCCTTGCCTGCTCCTCTCCCTCTCTTTTCAACACACCACATCCCTCCCTCCCTCCCTCCACTGAAAACTGCTGTACTGAACAATTTCCTTCATTTCCTCCAAAGCAGATCCCCATGTGGTCAAACACATTACAGAAGCTCACAGCCTAGTGCTGGCTATTTATTAACCACCTCAGTGTTTTCTCCTCTCTTGCACACGCACACACACACACACACACACACACATACACATATTAAAACACAAAAGCACAAAGAAATCCCTAATTAACAATTTGTGAAGGGCAGATGCAGGCATATGTTAGGAAAACAATTAAATGAAGAGAAAACTGCTGCACTAAGAGTTCTGAGATGGGACACTGACCCATAATTGCACACGGATGCCTTTTATGATTATATTTAATCATGCTTCACATTCAGGTTTATTTTTCACCAGAAGCTGATATCGAGCTAATAATGGTCCCAGCTGAAAGCCAGCAGAGAAGTCAGCGATGTCAGTCAATCTGGATCAAGGAACCAAAACAGATGAGCGAGAGTTTGTGTCTTCTTATTGTTAATATCTTTTCTATTAAAGGGCTTGGTGCACTCTTCTTCTTTCAGCTCTGCCCCAGTTTGGATTCCTCACCAACGTCGTGCACATGGTTTTGCTGATGATGGTGGCCTCTAAGCAAACGCAGGAGCTGCAGCAGTGCTTTTAGTTGCTGAGGGATGACTGAACTCAGCATCTCAACAACTCTTTTTTTATTGCTTCCTTGGCTCTCTGACTCTACAAAACAGTATGAATTCAGCTCAGTGAGGCAGAAACCTGTAACTGATGTTGTTCACCATGAACAGCGTGCTTCTGCAGCACAAGAAAAGTAAACAATGTCTGAAATACAGGGCCTAATAATAGCTACCCTAGCTAACGTTGCAGCAGAACATCTTCCCTTTCTTGCAGACCAGCATCCTGCAAAAGTTTTGTTTGTGTACTTTCTGAAAGATAAACCAGTTACAACTCTGTCTGGAGGAAACCTGTGTTACATCCTCATTACTGCACACCTGTTGGATTTTATATGATTTTCATCATTTTTGGATGTAGCTACTGTGCCTTGATTTCCAAAGTTTTAGATAACCTCCAGTAAGAGATTGTGCCACCATTAAGAGTATTTTGGTTTTATGAGAAATTTGACTGCTTAGCACATTCAGGATGAGGGTTTCTGCGAAGCAGATTAAGAGAAGATGTCACTAAAATACTGACGATAAATGTGTCAAGGTCAAGATTCTTACAGCACATTTACAACAACCGCAGTTCCCACAATTCTAGGCCATGGAAAAATAAAACAATAAAAACTGATTAACAAGGAAAAATTCAAATAAATGTCCAATTCAACTGTATTTTACCCGTTTAACACCTGAATAGCTTTACAATCATTTAAAAATACATTCAGTAAAAAAGAAAAGTTGACAAAAAGACTTGAATAAAATAAACTACAATTAAATATTAAATAGATGATCGATTATAAATAATTATTAGATAACTCACATGAAATAAATACATAAATTAAAAGAATGCATTAGTATAAATCAACTGAATGTTGAGGATGAATTAAACACAATTTGAATGAACTCAAGCAGAATCTTTATGTCTAATAGTTCATGAAGTCTATGAGGAATGACCCGAGGTGGGGGACCGACCAATCAGAGCCTCTGTAACGGAGGCTGTGATGATTCCAGAGTTGAGGAACAACCACAGAAAAAATCTGATCCTGGAACAAAGACCCTCCACACTGTAAAAGAAAAGCATGTAATATTTTTAATAGTTTTTTCATGTATTTATTATTTTTTTTAAATATAGGACAATACCAATATGATTACAGAAACAGACTACCAATGTGCACGTATAATGTCAATTAAAATGGAAAACCTGCACCTGGAAACACATAAAATGTCCCATTTTACCGCATTTATTGTTCATTCAATTGTAATTATACACACTAACAACTTTCATTAAACATAAAAACATTGAAATAAAACAAGAGCTGGATCATAAAAGTAACAGGAATCAGTGAAGAGCAGCAGCACAGCGGTCATGTGATCCTCTCCCAGTCAACAGGCAAGCAGCTGACTTCTGAACAAGCTGCAAGTGATGAAGAGATGACTGATCCAGACCATAATAAAGGACGCTATGACAGTCCAACTGTGACATAACGAGCAAATGGATGACTCTAAAGCTTTTCTCAGCAGGCAGGACTCCATCTCACCAAGCAGCCTCAAATAAAAAGAAAAGCCTTTGCTGCGCTGATCTCTTGATCTGCTTTAAAATACATATCACTCCAAGATCTTTGGCTTAAGGTTGACTGTATGAAGTTAGTGGCTCCAGACACTAACAGCACCATTTAGTAGCTCAGATTTGTCACATATAACAAAGACCCATCTAGTTTATTCTTTAAACGTTCAGGAACTGGAAAGATTAAAACAGCCTTCACCATCCAGGACTTCTTAAAAGAGCCAAAAATGACAAACTTGAACACATTTAGAGAAGAACAAGTCACTGATTTATGGAAAAACAGAAACTGATTCAAGCGGCTGTTGTTAACATCTCAGGCTACAGGTGTGTTACATGTTTAATGGCAGGTATGTCGCTGTCTGCTCAGCCCTCCAGTACGCTTTACAGGCATCTGTCTTTCATTTTTTATCTGCACCCCAAGGGCTTCCTGTCTCCAAGAACAGTCCATGCTGATGTTAAAAGGCCAGTCCTAATATTCACACTCACCAATTTAAAGACTCCGAGGTGTCTTATTGCTCGGAGCTCTCTTCTGTCTGTTTTTAAGAGCTAAAAAAGGCTCTGCTGAGCACGTCTGAACTCTTTCTGTTTATAAGAGATTGGTGACTCAGTCCTCAGGTGTAGATTGTTCCCTGAACTCAGCACATCTTGGTTCCAGTTGTTACACCATGTTTATGTCATATCAAGTCAAAGAAGCTTCTAAACTCTGGTCTCACATGGATTCACTTTGACCTTTTCATCCATTTTCCTCATACCGGTCATCTTATTTCCACAGGTAGGCGCAGCTCTCACCCAGTTGTTAATTTGGTCTGAGCTCATTCATTTGCATTGAGTAAGAAAATAATATGGAGCCAACCTTGTCATGAGATGTGATGGAGACATGATTAACTCTGGTTATGAAGCTGGGTGGTTGTTTTCAGTAGGTCTCTGGGTGAAGTGCCATACCACATGGAAACGGATATGTCGCTGTGCTAAAAATGCTTCTGGCACTGGTGCTGATCTATTTGTGTTTATTCCTCGGTTTAGCTGTCGTTTGTCCACAAACCCCACCACAGGTCGATTGCCTGGTGAATTATTAAATAAAGTAGATTGCACCATAATAGAGGAAGAATGCGAGTGGCCATAGTTTCCCACAAAGAAAACACAGCAGGGAGACAGGGAAAGGAAAAGCATGTGATCTGGCGGAGATGCCTCAGCAGATAATAACTCTGCTCCCTTATTCATTTTGGGAGTAAAAAATATATGAGCAGCTGAATAATTCCTAATCTTTGAGGCTGCAGCAGATGCCAGGAGAGGGGAGGATGTTTATTTCCAGTCGTCGCCGTGACGGTGCAGATCTGGGATTCCTGTGGAGGGCAGCGATGCAGAAGACAGATATTTCCTGGATCAAAGTGTTGCGAAGGAGAATCTACGTCTTCTCTTCACACTGCTGCACCTGTTCTGACTCTGCAGGAGTCCACTGAAGCCCTGCGGAGTCAGAGAAACTTCTTTACAAGACGCTTTCTATTCTTTTAATCTTTTATTTCTGTTATATATTTATTCACAGTTAATCTTAGTCTCTGTATTGCCGGGCTCTGCACCACATCTTTTTTCCCCACTAATCAAGTCCATATTTAGGTTGTTGTAGGTGTATTTTTCTCTTCTGACTCTGTCCATGCAAACATTAACAGGGATGAATATAGTCATTGGAGCAGAAGTGGTCAGCGAAGGTCCTTGACGTGACCACGGCAGCTCTCCCCTACAATGGGGCCGGTGTTTAATCAAGCCCCTGGATTCAACTCCCAGCAGGCCTCTGTTTCCCTGACCCTGCCATCTGTAGAGGCTTGACTTCAGAGAACACACACTATTCCTGGCTATCTGTCCTTGAGCGCTCTCCAGTTATTGCAGCATTATGGGTTTAGCTGACATTGCTAACCCACAGAAAACACATACCTTATAAAATAGACTCGGTTTGGAGAGTTTATCTGAATTAAAATCTTCCACTCATGCTCTCAAATGTGCAGAGGGACTTTGTGCAACAGACAGAAGAGACAAAGACAACAGCAGTGATCAAGGGCAGGCATCCAATTTAGCTCTCAGTCCTTCCACAAATAATCAGAAAGAGAATAAAAAAAATCCAGTGCCCCAATCACATAAAAGTCCCAGCTTGGCTCAGTAGAAGCAAGCCCAGCCAGAACCACAAGTATTCTTTTAATGGTTTTTGTCCATCACCAGTGCTTTAAGTTTCTAAGTGATCCAGATAGCCATCCACTTTCTGGTGGCGGATGTAGCAGCATCAGGCCTTCTCCACAAAGAACATCTTATCAGTGCTGCAGGTACGGCCGATCTCAAGCCTGCGCTGATGGATTTGGCTGAGCAGTCAATGACTGAGTCTTAAGTAGATTCATATCAGGCCGCTGTGAATAAGTTAGAGCTTTGGTTGGCCTGTGTTAGCACTGCTGGTGCTGTTATTGCTCACACGAAGAGATACAGCGACACAATAGTTGGGTTGATGGATAGAGGGGCTGAGAATTCCCATAAGGAAGCTGCAGGAAGTAATATGAGGAAAAAAGAGATCAAGGAGGAATGCTGACCACATGTGTGGTGTGAGTGACGCTGCATAAATGAGACATTTATTGCATGTAAAATTGATGTCAATCATTAAAGTCTCAATCGAACACTCTGTGTTCTCCAAACAGAGTTTCTCCTTGAGTGGACAAACAGAGCATCATTGTCTCAGAAGGTAGGCACAAACAGAAGTGTGACATTAATCACAAGAAATATCACTTAGCCGAAGATGCTGTTTAAAGCGCTCTGAACCAAACTTGAAGAGATGAGTTTACTTTCATGTTCGACAGAATAACTCAGATTTTTACTGCTTAGCTCATCAACCTCTCTGTTCTTTGTCACCAGGTAAACTGTTGTACTTACATCAAGCCCGTTAAAATACCATCAGATCGAGGATTAGACGCAGTTCTGACTCTCAGAGGACACAACTTAGAGGTGGCGTGACCCCACGGCATCACGCTGTGCTGAGCAGCAGAGCTGGTCCGATCACCAGTCTATTATTTTTGACCTGAATGCAGACATCGGTCCACACAGCAGGACATAGATTTGATTCTGACATCGGGACGGAAAAGTGTTTCACACCTGGAAGAATATTCTTTTCACGGTTTTGTTGCACTTATAATAAATAATTATGTGTAATACCATGTAACTAAGTGGGTAAAATATTGTATTCAGGAAGTGACATTAACAGAATTACCAACACAGTGATAAACTACGGTTACACAGTAAATCAGCATCCTTCTAGCTGCATTCATTTTGAAAAGGAAAATTTATGTAATACTTTTGACAGTTATATAGACTGTGGTATTTGAGGAGAAGTTCATTTTTACATGATTATTATTCTCTTTTTGATTTAAAAACATGGAACAATTGTTATGGATTTAAAGCTGTTTGTTACAGATCGTTTGGGGATCTGTACAAAAAATGAACTTCTCCTCAAAAATCACAGTCTATATAACTGCAATGAGTCAAAAGTATTACATAAATTTTCCTTTTCAAAATGAATACAGCTAGAAGGATGCCGATGTACATCAGCATCCTTCTGTTTGGTACAGATTGTTTGGGGGTCTGTACCAAACAAAAATAACTTTTTTAGTCTGAATAATATTATGTGGAGGTCAGGTACACACTTCACTGTCATATATTATGACTTTGATTAAATATTAATTAATTACACAGACCAAGTGACTCTGGGTACTTAAATTCACTTTCCTCTCCATCCTCCTGATCCTCTCCTCTTCTTTCTGAACTGAAGCTTGAATCTATCACCTGACTAAATAACACTTAACAGGTAGAGTGACAGCAGGAACAGCCAATCACATTAACAAAAAACAAAAGAGCAGAGCCAATCAGAACAGCTGAAAGTTGAAATGACGTAATCATCTATTTTGCATAATCAAGCTATTACATATTTTGTAATGGATGCTGCATCAAAGAGGAATGTCGTGGGAGAAGCGAAAATTGCTGAAAAGACAAAAAGCAAGAAATAATAATGATAATGATAAAATAAAAACTAATTATTCAGTCAATATTTGCTTTGTTTTCTAGTTTAATTTTATTAAATATAGCTTGTTTTTAAATTAGGAGTCTGCAACAACTTGTTACAGCACTTTAAACTTTATGAAAGTCTTCCTCCAAACTCTCCATGACTAGACAAGAATACCTGACGGTTAGCCAGCGTGGGATCAGCCAGCGCAGCCACATACGTTCCGTTTTCAGCCAGCTCATGAAACAGAGGGGATCATCTCCTGCACCCAATGCAGCTGAGAGCTGCTGCTGTTGCATGAGGACCAAGCCTCTTCTCAGTGCTTATGGACGGGAGGGGGCCTGCACACATTCCTTATTGAGAAGAATAAATTACGTTCTTTCATGTCTGTCTCCAAAAGTCTCTAAGAACACCAGAAAAAGTTGCTAGATTTGTCGCTAGTCTCTTTTTTTTAAAAAAAAACAAAGTCATTAGAGGGGGCTGAAAACTCGCTAAATCTAGCAACAAAGTCTTTAAACTGGCAACACGGTGAGTTACCAGCCAACTTGCAAATGGATAAAGTCAATCAATCTTGTCTCTTTTTGTCTATGAGTTGCTGCTGTCAGCACTGTAAAATGTAAACAACAACACACTGTGGCAGTTACAGCTATGAGGTTGGAAACAAGGCTGGTTTTATACAACAAACACAGCTGCAGACGGATTTGATGCAGGACTGAATGATGATCAACACATTTTCTGTTACTCAGTAACTAGATTTTTTTTTTTTTTTTGACCAAAAAGAACAGCTTCAGCTTAGCTTAGCATGAATAGAACCAAAGGGGGAAGCTAGCTTGGATATATGCCACATTATATAACTGTGATTACAGTTTATGAACATTTTAGACCATCATCAACTTTTGCAGTTTAAATGTCTGCACTGAATCTTTTAACTCTTTGATAAAGACATTTTTTCTGCAGTGATGTCAGAACGCTGTCATGTTCCATATTTTGGGACATTGTCGATGAAATAAGTAATTCTGGAAAGCAGATAGTCTAAGGTACTGACACTTAAGCATCAATAATGCATATTTGTTCAAACAATTAAATATCAGCTTTGAAAATATGTCACAGAGGTAATAAAACTCACGGGGTCCATGTGCGTAGACCCAGCTGCCTGTAGACCAGCTGGTTGGGGTTGTTTCTTCAGCACTTTGGGACCTCCACCGAGCCGACTGAGCACTTCTAACCTCCAACGAACCACCTGTTCTTTCAGGGTGAAAGATCAGAACGTCTTCTCTGAGCTCCTCCAGGACCTCCCAGTTCTTCACCTGTGATCTCAAGTCACAACTTAGCAGTTTTGTTTATTCTTACAGGTTTATACACAAACCTAGAAAATATGTTGTTGTTTTTAAGACACATCAACATAGCATATAATGAAAAGACCTGGCAAATAAAGAACATCTCCCAAGGCTCATGTGAGCTCAATGTCCACTAAATCTACTGCAAAATTGGAAAGAAAAATCGTAGCAGAAAATAAAAGTGAGAATTAAAAAAGAAACTTTTAACAAAATGCAGGAAATAAACAAAACATTGTATTTCTATAATGACTTCTGCATTTCTACATCCTTTACTGTTACCAGGACGATGTTAAGTTTCCAGTCTGCCTGGGCAGCAGCATCAAAAGCATCAACAAGGTAACCTGGTTCTGTAGTGGGAGGCTGCTCTGAAACCCCTGCAGCTCAACAATATGGACATTGCTGCACACCCATGTTCAGTCAGAGGCTCCTTCAGTCTTGCTACAACAGGGAAGAGTCCAGGACCCCCATTTGGAACTCGACACAATTACTCCATCATAATTACCGCCGACTGTTTATTTTGACTGGTTCTTCATGGTGAAATAAATGAATTAAATGAGCCTTTTGGGATTCATTAAGTCTTTCTCACCGTCTCAGATTAAGTCTGGAGCTTCCTCTGGTGCCATAGCCAAAGGATCAGCTGGAGGACTGGGGCCACCAGCTGTTGATTTGACGAACTAAAGCCTTATTCATTCATTCTAACTCAGTTTGGTTCTAACTGAATTCCATTCTGATGAAAACTAAACAAGCTGCATGTGAAAGAAATGTCTTGTAAACTCAGGCCTTCTTCATTTGTGGGAGGTGGAAAAGCTGTAAACTCCTAAACTAAGTGTTGAATTACAGTTTGCCTAAAACACCTGATTCCAAAAAAACTATTTGTACTGTTCATATGTGGCCAAAAACATCCCGTATTGCAGATTTAGAATTGATCAAACAAACAATATTATCAATGTCTTTTAAAATCCAGCAATCATTGGACCACACAGAAGCAAACAGAAGGAAATGTTAAAGGCTTGTTGGACACAGACTGAGGAGATTGAAGTCTCTAGAAGGCTCAGATAGACCCCACAGGTGGACCACAGGGATGGGAGGAATGCTGCAATGAGATTGGATGTCAACTAAACCCATCACACACATCACTAGATAAAGAAGGAGAAAGGAGATGTAGAGAGAAGGAGGAAGGAGAGACAGATGAGATGTTGGAAGCAGATCAGATCATATTGAGAGCTCTTCCACCTCCTCTTTATTCCGTTAGTTAGAATAATACAATAATAACATTGACTTTATTGATCCCAAGTGCCCTCTACATTTAAGCAATCTCTAGTTACACTACAAAGCAGTGGGCCGCCATGTTCTGGCACAAGAGAAGCAGTTGTGGTTAAGGGCCTTGCTCACGGGCCCTCAACCTTCGTTGCCAGTCCAGGCACTAGAACCTGGGTCCTCCAGATCTGCGTCTGCTTTTAAAACCCCTGTTTTGTTGTGCAACATATCCTGACGTGGCTGCTTCATCCTGCAGAGGATTCAGCTGAGCTGAGCCCACCAGTGGGGGAGGGGTCACTATGTCTCATGTTTCTAGTAATCCTGGCTGTCTTTGGTGAAGGTTGGTGATAGAAGCCAGAAAAATCCTCCATCACCGTGCCTCTGACAATCAATCCAGTGAGTGTCAATGTACTCCTGAAACTTTGGTGCTCTAAGATGTGCGGCCCTGACAACCTCACAATGTTTCTCTGACTCTAATAGCTATGGTACAGTTTTCCTTCGAACTCTCCACGGCTTCACTGAGCTGCTGTTTCTTCAGATCTCAAACAAACAAACTTGAAAGTCAATATTACATAAAAAGGCAAATATTGCAAATTACAATAAAGTCTGTAATAAAAATACAATTTGTCAGGGGAGGAGTCATTTCCTTGTTGAAAGCAGGACATTTAGTTTCTAGTCCCAGAATAATTATAGTGTTAAACTGGCCTCCACACTGCATCATGAAAACGATAAATAAATCACGTTTGAACATGTTTTTAATGACTAACACACATTTGAAGTGTTTCTGAGGTCAAACTCAGGTGTTTTTTTAAAAAAAATAATAATCAGGAACTTATCAATTAAAGCAGCATTCTCAGGATCTGAAAGAAGCTGAAGAAAGAGCGAGCTGCATAGCAACAAGCTGCCAGGCTTCTGGGCGTCAGTCGGCAGCGCAGAGCCAAACACACTCAGATCAAACACTCAGCAGCGTGCTGCTGCTTTTTCTTTTTTTCTTTTTCTTTTTTCATTACCCGGTCTATCAGCATGGCAAATAAAAGATGTGACCCTTTGTGACCCGGCTCCTCACAGATAAGTTCAGCAAACACAGACTGAAGTGGTTCAGGCAGTCCTGGTTTCACACCGCTGAGCACACCGAGCCTGCTCGGCTGCACGCTGACAGACGCCACACACACACTGCAGTGTTTTCTGTGTGCACAAACATAATAAAAGTGTTTCTTTGGGTGTCGTCGTTGGGAGTCTGGTGTCTTTCTAAGTGTCTGTGTAAGCAGGTGCTGATGTGTGTGCATATTGTTGAGCTGTGTTTTTTCTCTTTTGCTTTTTGGCCTCAGCTCAATCAGCCACACTCCCCCAACACGCCGAGGCACTGACAGAAACATCGCTCTCTATCCTTAAAGAAACAGGAAGTTGGTGAACAGTTTCTCGATCATCATCAACAATTCTACTCAGACCATACCTGACTAATCAGAGAGACATGAACTTACTTCCATTTTCTTTTTCCTTCAGCAGACATTTTATTTTTAACCAGATTGTGCTACACATCCTTTTTCTCCACTTTGCTGGTGTATTCTTCATCATTAGCACTGCTCCTCGTCTACTGCTCGGCTGTAAAAGTCTCTGTCTGGTACCAGTGGTCGATGACAAGCTGGCCTCTGTGTTTGTTTTCTGTCCTCTGCAGATATTGACCATGGCAGCAGGGCTTTAGAGAATCTGGGAAGACAAGCAATGACACACTGGAATGAAAAAAATAGAGAGAAAACTGTCACAGAGCGAATCCAGACTTTTCTCTTCATATTATAACAACTGCTGAGAACAAGGTATTCATAGCAAAGCAGAAGGGCTTGTGATTCCAGAGTGAGATGAGCCAGAAAAGCCAAACTGCTTGTCCTGTTTTATGGACACTGTCAGTAAAATCAGGCGTTCAAACCCTTTGATGCATTTGAACACTTCCACGTATTTTATACCCACATTTACAGTCTGTCTTCATGTCTTCACCAAACGCAGTAGAGCACGGGGGGGTTGGGTTTAAACTGGTACGTCACAAGTCCCATCACCAGCCTTGCAGGGAGGGGCTGTTCTAACCTGCAGTGTCACAGCTCAGGACTTGGTTCGCTTTGACCACAGAACTGCAACGAACAACAGAAGACGAGAGGAAGGTCATAGCAGGATCAGAGTCCGTCAGAAAGATGAAGGGAGGAAAAGTTACTTCCTCTCATTCGTTTATCTGTTGTCTTTTTGCCTCTTTTCATGTTTAGCAGCATCACTGCTGCCAATTCCCCCGTTTTCCAGGTTAGATAGTTTTATAATGTATTAAGCCTGACTTAAAAGCGCCAGTAGTTGGTGATATAATAATCAGATCCTGACTTATTCATCAGTCATTGCATCCTGGTGCATTCGGTTTTTCGGTTAACACTATGGCAGTGGCATCTTCGCAATCCTGAGATCACAAGGAATCCATTGAGACAAGATATGTCAATCACTATGTCAATCACTGATCAAATAGAAAGGACTAAAACTGGAGCTGTGTTTTTTATTGCAGGGTCTGTAACATCAGATGATTTGTGGTAACAGCTTTGATGGATTTCTGTTTTTAATGAATCTGTGTTTTCACTAAATGAACCTGAAGTGTTCCCTACATGCAACTTTCTGCTGATACAAGTTCAGGTGCTGCTTACCTTTCTTCTCTAAAAAGAGGTAAGCAAGGTAGGAAAAAAAAATAATAATAAAAAAAAATTAAAAAAGAGGCTGCTGCCCCAACTTCATGTTCTTATCCTATGTTTTGTTTCTTTGTTTTTGTTTCCCCTTTTCCTTTTTTTCATCCCCCCCCAACACACACACACACACACACACACACACACACACACCGCCCCCAATTTGAAATAGGCCAAATATTGAATTATTAAAGTTCATCTGAAAAAAAGGTCCCACCAACAACCATCAGCTGACCTACCTGGTCAGGTACTGATTACTGATTCTAATCATCAGAATCAACCTTCATACGTCAAAAACTGAAACGTTTCATACGTCTTTGAATTTATTAAACATCCTTTCTTTCATTTTTTCTCACAACTATTACACTGTCTTCTGTTTCCAGGAACATGATGGGGAGCTGCTCTTAAGCAGTTACACAAACAAGTTTTTTTCTGCCTTATAGTTTACAAACCATGTGAGTGTGTTTGGGTGTGTGTGTGTGTGTGTGTGTGTGTGTGTGTGTGTGTGTGTGTGTGTGTGTGTGTGTGTGTGTGTGTGTGTGTGGTGGTGGGGGGGGGGGGGTAGTCATTGCTTGTAGTCAGTGATTGTAAGTCAATTTCCATCTTTTCTATCCACATGTGCACAAAATTATGAAAGTCAATCTTTTTATCTATTTCCTAAATATTTTTTACTATTAAATCCACAAGCTTTTGCAAGGTAAACTATTACAACATCTACAGTACAACCGATAACATAACTGAATGTTTGAGTTCAGAAAAATTTCTGAAAAGTTTCTCAGTAACTTCAGTGTTTTTCACAGAATCTGTTCAATCAAGGTAAATAAGAAAAGAGACAAATGAAAGGAGAGGAATCGGGAAAAGAGACCATTTCCCTGCAAATGACCAGAGACAGGAAATTCAGAAATTCCCTCTAGACAGAGACTGGACAGATATGACAGTTCTATTTATGAGATATCTATAATAATTCTAGCCTCTTTATTCTCAGGGGATGTGCGCAGTATTGAAAATCGTATCCTGTCCCTCGTTGGGCAGTGTAATGATGGCTAATGGAAGCAGCAGCCTAGCCTGTTTATTGGCTGTCATTTTCTTCTCAGGCTCTCTGTCTGCATCTTTTTTTATTATATTTTCATGTTCCAGGGATTATGTGTGAGATGAGATGAAATGGCTGTATTTGTCTTGCCCTCCTTCCCTGTCAGTCTCCTGCAGGCGTACGGTCGACCTTCATTTCTTATCTTGACCTCTCTATACGCCAACTTTTCCACAGCAATGAAAATATCATAAAGATGGAACAATGACGTTGCTTGCCTCACTTAAACCTTGCTCACACATATGCAAACAGAGACGTACACCCACATGCACTTTGCAGACCTTAACCCTTTAAGCCCGAGGGTTTTTGGAGGTGTAGTTTGCCTGAACAGACCTACCCAAATTAAATCAACAATAACTCTGTAATTTTTAGGTCAATATACATAAGCGTGGTGTCAATGGATAGGTAAGACCCTATGGAATATAAATCCAGTGTCAGAAACATTGCAAATTGTCATAAACCATAGGTAAAAAAAATACCCTCAGCAAATTTAATTTATTTTTTTACACAGATGAAAACATCGTGACAGAAATCATTCTGTGCATACAGATACCACTGCATGGTTTCAGCAACTCCTTGACTACAACTGTACAAGGTTTCATGAGAACAGAACAAAGCTCATAGCTTTTATGCAGGTTTTAGTGTGAATAGTACCAGGCGGACTTTCTATTTGGCCATGGATACCCAAACTGTGCCAAATTATGTTGTGTCTGTATTTCCTCCAGAACTTCCAACATGGTGTATTTGGTTCTTTGTAATTTCTTGGACATGTTCATGGCTTTTATCCTTCGTTCTAAATGGATAAAAAGTTATAATGAAGAAAAGAAATGAACGCTGTTCGATATTTGTTCTTTCCGGTGCGCCCACGTGCATAACTGCAGCAAAATGGCAATGATGCTCCTTTGTTTACACGCAAGTATTTATACCTGACAGATAAAGTGTCATTCAAGTATAAGATATCGTCTGAAAGCTTGTAAGATGTAGAATTCGACCAAACTTTATTTACACTGCCAAGACCCACAACCCCACAACAGTGAGTCTTGGCAGTGGTGGAGTGAACGGATCACGCGTTGTGTTGCATTTTGTTTCGGGTGTTACTGGTTATGGTGGAGCTGTTGTTTGTGGCATACGTACTTTAAAGTTGTTATTAAACAAATGCTTTGTTGACCAAATGCACTTGGAGAGTTGATTTAGTGGCATTAGGTATTCTTCTTTAAGACACATTATAAATAAAATATCCTTACATCACTAAAGTAACTTTTTTACACACATGAACTTGTGTTTACACCTGTTGGACCCACAGGTGGGTCCGTCGGGCTTAACAGGTTAACTTTGATGAACAGGAGGAGGTGTATGTCAGAATGGAACGGTCTAGATCAGTCAGACTGGACGTGTTGAGACCTTCATCCTGCTTACAGCCAAGTGCACATAACATCTGAATGATGTGACAGAGCAGGTAGCGTTTCGTAGCTTAATTCTGGACTCAGAATACTGTACCGGAGCTGTAGCATGACATAAAAACGAACGGCTGCTATGTTTACATGAGTCTGCTGCTGAAACTTCAGCTAAATGGATATGAGCTGGACCTAAACTCCTGTAATAACTGAGAATAAGGTCAATTTCAACTGGAAAAGTTTGTCTCTAGACGGTGATTTCATAAAACTGAGTCCATGTATGATGGAGACAACATCAGACTGAAGCAGGAAATGGGATGAACAGCTCTTTCTGATATCAGTTGTCTTATCTGAATTCAGATTATGTTTCAGGAATTCTTACCAGAATATTTTAGTGACTGAAAACCACGTGGGACACTAAGTTTTATGCAGAGCAGAAAATATTTATGATTGTAAAAACATTTCTGGAAGGGATCTATAAAAATAAAAAGGTCTCTTTCTGTGTGTATAGACAAAATACTACAAATAAAATAACAATTAAGAACCACAGCTATAAATATAATTCTGTTTCAGGACTGTTATCCAGGACAGACCAGCAAAATCTGCTTAACATGGGAATCCATGCAGAAGTTGTAGACTTATTTAGGACTTGGTTTATACAGCTCTATCTTAACATGAAGACACACACGCTTAGACATCCAGAACCTGTATATACTCATTTTAGTAGTTAATTAACAGTGTTTTAGGTCTTCCTTTGTTGCGGTTGTAGATCTGTTGTGTTATTCCTGCTTTGAATGCCCATTGTCTTCAAACCGAGGGCTCAGTGTTATCTTTGTATTTGAGCTGCACGGTGAAGCCTGTTGTTTGCCAACATGACTTTGGTTAAACCCCTGAGGGGATTGTGGTGAAAAGGTGCACAAACAGGCTTTGCATAATGCTGCCTTTAATTGACTGCCTCACCATTCAGTGACTTGGTGCTGACCATATGCACACTGACCTTTGTATCCCATTATCACTTAATAATGCCACTTGTCAGGCCGCAAATAGCTGGATTATTCACTTTTCAAAATGTGAACATTAATGGCTTCAATAAAGGAGAAAAATAATTGATGCCTTTTTACAAATAGCAAGACTGATGTGCAGGCTGTTTGTCGACTATACTGGTTGCTTTATTTCCTCCACTGCCCCCTCTCTGCTCCGGTCACCTGTTGCTCCTCTAATAAGCAATTTTACAATGTTCCTCCAACCGCTTGCTAATGGCCGAGGAGAGCAGGAGAGACCAGGAAAGTTGGAGTGATCACAACAAAGCAAAGAGGTAATGAGAGATGTAGTTTGAATAATGTATGCTTATAATCAGGCTTATGATGAAAGCAAGATGAACTCTAAAAATATTGTTCCTGCGTGGTCAATAAGTTTCAGAGAGATTAAGAGGGCAGCAGTCTTTAAACTGGGTATTATTTGTTTGATGTAGGCTAGAACCACAAGGGAAAGGGTCTCAGGAAAAGGAAAATCAATGGGAACCAAGTGTGCATCAGCTGGATATTAGTCCTGAGGAAATTCCTTTGCATACACTTTCCTTGGGTAGTCCAACTGATTGGCATCGACATGATCAATGATCTGATAAGTCCAAGAGATTCCTGCAAGAAAATGTAGGCATGCATGAAAGTGTTGAAATGCTGTGGAAACCAAAGAAATGAGAAACTAGAAAATAAACATACTTGTTTAACCCTTTCAGCACGATCGGTCCTCACAAAGTTGGAAAAATAATACACATTTAGCTGTTAGAAACTAATAAAAACAGGACAGTCGTGCTTATTTCCAACTGTTGCTCAAACTTTAGGCCCTGATGTTCCCAAAATCAGACTGAAATTACATCTGTGCATAGATCTTTCTTTCCTGGAGAAAAATAATGTCCTAGACATGTTTCAGTCGGGTTTTAAAACATTGCACAGTACAGAATCTGCACTTTTGAGGGTTTCAAATGATGATTTTATGACCACAGATTCAGGTCACTATGTGGTCTTGGTGCTGTTGGACCCCACAGCAGCCTTTGACACAGTAGACCATCAGATCCTTTTGTCTCGCCTGGAGAATTGATTGGACATTCAGGGTATTGCTTTACAGTGGTTAAGATCTTATTTAACTGAGCAGAGTTTTAGTGTCCAGATTGGAGTTGCTGAGTCTTCTTCTGCTCCTCTTATGTGTGAAGTTCCTCAGGGCTCCATTCTTGGACCGCTTCTCTTTTTGCTTTACTTGCTCCCTCTCTGTGCAATTTTTAGAAACCTGGGCATGTCCTTTCACTTTTATGCAGACGACAGCCAGATTTATTTCCCCCTGAAAAAAGTGTGCCCTCAGTAAAACCATATAGTTCTGTTCTATTCTATTCTACAGTCATTTAGCAGACGCTTTTATCCAAAATGACTTACATCTGAGAGTAAGAACAACACAAGCAAGAATTCAAACAAGATGGGACAACATAATTAAGTGGTAGTCAGACTGCTGTGAGTCCAGTTGGACCCAGGTGCTGTCATGTTGTGCTAGAGGCACTACATGACATGTTTTTGTTGTTTTTTTGTTTTTGTTGTTTTTATAAATTTAAATACAAGATCACGATTTCATCACACAATATCATCTTGGCCATAAGTGCACGCAGCTTATTCAGTGCTGAGTTGAGCCAAAGAGCTGGACAAATCTTTCTAACTCATTCTGACGAGTAGAAGAGTTAAGCTAACTGTGGAAATGCTCCTTAAACAGGTGAGTCTTTAGCTTGCTCTTGAAAGTGGATAAGGACTCTGCAGATTGTTTGGCAGATCGTTCCACCACCGAGGAACAACAGAGGAAAATAGTCTAGCTACTGATTTTGTGCCAAGTTGTGGTGGGAGCACTAGGCGTCTTTCACTAGCAGAGCTTAACTGTGGATAGGGAGTGTAGCTCTGGATTAAGGAGTGGAGGTAGACAGGAGCCGTTTGGGTTATTGTTTTGTAAGCCAGAAGCAGAGCTTCGAATTTGATGCGCTGCAACTGGAAGCCAGTGGAGAGCGATTAGCAGCGGAGTGACATGAGCTCTTTTGGGCTGGTTGAAGACCAGACGTGCTGCTGCGTTCTGGATCATCTGCAGAGGTTTAACTGAGCATGCAGGCAGGCCAGCCAGTAAGGAGTTGCAGTAGTCAATGCTTGAAATCACCAGAGCCTGGACCAGGAGCTGGGCCGTGTGTTCAGTCAGGTAGGGCCTGATCCTCCTGATTACTTGATTTGCATAGAGGAAATTAAGGTTTGGATGGCTTTTAATTTTCTTCATTTTAATGACAGAAAGACTGAGGTGTTGCTGTTTGGGCCCAGTGATGCCTATAAAGGACCAGCTGACCTGGGTTTTTGACTGATTATTTGAAGCCTACAGCAATAAATTATGGGGTGCGCTTGGATGGTAATCTTAGACTTGACTCACAAGTAATCTCAGTAGTCAAGTCTAGCTTCTTTCAGCTAAGACAACTGTCAAAGGTTAAACAATTTCTTTCTGGGCATCATATCGAGATTTTAATCCATGCTTTTATTTCTAATCGCTTGGCTTGGTCAGGCCTCCCTGGATCGGCTGCAGCTGGTCCAGAATGCAGTGGCTTGACTTTAAACTGGCACTAAAAAACGAGAGCATATTACCCCGATCTTGGCTTCCCTTCATTGGCTGCCTGTTTGTTTTAAAATTGATTTCAAAATTCTTTTTTTGTTTTTAAATGTCTCTTATAGGTGATAGAGCCTTTTCTGTAGCTGGACCGAAACGGGTGGAACCAGCTGCATCCGCATGTAAAGGAGGCCTCTTCACTAACTGTTTTAAATTCACTACTTAAAACACATTTTTCTCTTTGGCTTTTAACACTAGTTGAGATGTTGGTTTTTGACTGATTATTTTGACTGACGGTTATATATTTATACTGTTTTACTGTTTTATTGTATGTTTTTTATATTTTGTTTTTATTGTTTTACTGTTTTTTTTCGGTGTGACGCACTTTGGTCAACTTTGTTGATTTAAAAGTGCTATATAAATAAAGTGGAGTTGGAGATCATTGTTGGCATGGTGTTATCCTCTGTAGGATGGGAGAAAGAAAACATTTCTCATCTGTTTAATTGTAATTTACTCAGGCACAACATTTCTGACCCTGGAAATCCATTCTCTGAGATCACTAGATGTCCCTAAATAATAATAATAATAATGGATTAGATTTATATAGCGCTTTTCAAGGCACCCAAAGCGCTTTACATTGTGAATCCATTATTCATCCACTCCTCACTCATACCTGGTGATGGTAAGCTATGTGTGTAGCCACAGCTGCCCTGGGGCAAGCTGACGGAAACGTGGCTGCCAGTCTGCGCCTACGGCCTCTCCGACCATCACCGAACATTCATCCACACATTCATACACCAGCGATGCCAACACTGGAGGCAAGGAGGGTTAAGTGTCTTGCCCAAGGACACAACGACAGATGACTGCGGGAGCGGGAATCAAACCGCCGACCTTCCGATCATTGGACGACCTGCTCTACCGCCTGAGCCACTGCCGCCCCTAGACACCAAGAACACAAAGATTAACCTAAATATTGTGGACCAAATTAAGTCAATGGTATGCATACTAATTGATCATAACTATTCTTATGCCAATCAGACTTTTATTATCAACATTACTTCTAACTTCAGTTATCACTTCTAGTTATACTGAAAGACAAACAATGCAACTTTCTGACCTCAAAACTGACATCAGTTATGTGTATTTCTGGAGCCGCCGCTGCCTAGCAGTGTCGTGAGGCTGAGAAACTACTTCGCTACTTTATCTTCCAGGACGCCGAGCAACATTGTAGCTGAGTTTCGCTTTAAGCACCACGCCACCACCTGGCGTCCGGATATAAACACACCTGCTGTTTTTGAACATACTGTAGCTGATTCAGCAAAGGGCATTTTTTGTGGAAATGAGGAAAAGAAAGAGGGAAAGGTATAGAGCAAGACAAGTCAAGAGTCAGGATAAAATATTCTTTTACTGACTGGAGGATCAGTCTTTGAAAGCGGGAAGAGAAAATCTATTAAAATTATGTAGGTCCTCTTTAAAACCCAGATTCTTCGATGGTTTCGCCTGACCTTTTTAGGTTACACTATTTATCTTGAAATTGAAATTGAAACACATCCTCAGAAATTAACACCGGTCATTGGCAAGCTGCAATATGTGCGTAACCAGTGTGGACACCAGTTTGACTGGATGAAAGGTCACAGGTTCGACAGCTGGAAAATGGGAAAATGGAAAGTCAGTCATTACAGACCCTCTACGATACCCTGTTTTTCTCTGTCGTCATCTCATAATGAACCCAACACTAACCTCTTATGTTGTGTCCATGTTTATCATTTTGTTTCAACCCTACAAATTCAGCAACTTTATCTGGGCTGAGTTTTAATGCTCCCTCTAGAGGAATCTTCCATGTACACAAGCAAATATAATATTTGTAAATATATATATATATATATATATATATATATATATATATATATATATATATATATATATATATATATATATATATCATTACAGTATGTTGACAATGGAGCTAGTTAAATACAGAAACGCAAGGTTAAACAGTATATTGCATCCTAACAAAAAAGAGCCAAACAATGTTGGCTGCTTATCTTTCCCATTAACCCCTTAAGCCCGACGGACCCACCGGTGGGTCCAACAGGTGTAAACACAAGTTCATGTGTGTGAAAAAGTTACTTTAGTGATGTAAGGATATTTTATTTATAATGTGTCTCAAAGAAGAATACCTAATGCCACTAAATCAACTCTCCAAGTTCATTTAGTCAAACAAGTATTTGTTTAATAACAACTTTAAAATACTTATGCCACAAACAACAGCGCCACCATAACCAGTAACACCCGAAACAAAATGCAACACAACACGTGATCCGTTCACTCCACCCCAACATGTTGGGTATCAAATGAAACTAGAAAAGCTGCACTTTCTTATGATGCCAAGCATAGAAAGATATTCGCCAAGCACCTCATGTCAGTCTCAAAACAAACACAGAGCTAACCTTATCAGACAGCATGTTTATCACCAAATACAGCAACAAATCCCAAAGCTATTCTCACAAACAGCAATATTTTTTATGTCCTTACCTTTTTGTGGTCATTTTCAGTCTATACACACTGTTCCTCGACCAAAACTCACAGCGTAGTAATCCATAATGGTGAAACTGCGTCATGCGCTACCATGTCATTTGCTCCCATTCACAGCCATTTTGTTGTCTTGTTGTGGGTCTTGGCAGTGTAAATAAAGTTTGGTCAAATTCTACATCTTACAAGCTTTGCAACAATATCTTACACTTGAAAGAGACTTTATCCGTCAGGTATAAATGCTTGCGCGTAAACAAAGGAGCATCATTGCCATTTTGCTGCAGTTACGCACGCGGGCGCACCGGAAAGAGCGAATATCGAACAGCGTTCATTTCTTTTCTTCATTATAACTTTTTATCCATTTAGAACAAAGGATAAAAGCCATAAACATGTCCAAACACTGAATGCATGCAGTGGTATCTTTATGCACAGAATGATTTCTATCATGATGTTTTCATCTGTGTAAAAAGAAAAAAAAAAAACAATTAGACAAGGATAATTATTTTATTTTTACATATGGTTTATCACAACTTGCACATCCATATGAACATTCACAATGGTTCTGACACTGGATTTATATTCCATAGGGTCTTGACTATCCATTGAGACCAATGTTATGTATATTGACCTGAAAATTACAGAGTTATTGTTGATTTAATTTGGTTAGGTCTGTTCAGGCGAACTACACCTCCAAAAACTCCAGGGTTCAAGAGGCTAAGGTTCAATGGAGATATTGTACATGGACAGGTTTTCTTTTGTAAAAGATTGTTGTTGTTAACTCTGCCTCTTTTACATTAACATATCCATCTCCAGTCAGAAAAGCTGGGTTAACTTACTGAGTTAATAACCAGTCATCATCTTTATTGTTGGGGTTAATTAAACCCGATCATTTAAAAAAACCCTGGATACATAAAACCTGAATTCCTGTACAGCCTCCTGGAAGATGAATGAAAAATCATGTATCCAACTCATCAACACAATAATGGGAATAACGATTATATCTCCTGCACTCATTTTCATTGCTGGATCATCTGTTTTACTCTTTGTCCTCTATGCGAGGTTTGAATGTGGCCCCACCTGCTCCAAACCCAGTCATCACACCTGAACCCTGTCATTCATCAGCTCATCTCTACACTGTTCCCTTCATTTGTACTTCCAAGACCATTCTCCACCACAGCAATCCATTCCTATCAGCCCAGCTTCCACCGTCTACCTGCCAGCATTCATCTCACCTCTTCATGCTCGCTCTTCTTACCTCTTTGCCTGAATTATGCCTTAGTCGGCTGTGCCATTAGCTACCCAGGCCTCTGACCACCTGTCACACTCACAGCTGATGTCACAGGTCACTTACTTCTGTTTGATTTTTAACCTCACACCCTGCTGATTGAAGCATGTATTGGTAAGGTTGTCACAAGACTTTGATGACGACGTTGGTAACTCATAGTGTTCTCCCTCAACTACAGAGTAAAGAGAGACCGCTCCCACCACGTCACATAACATTTTAACAACAACTCAAGTGGAGTCTATGTATTTTATTTACCTCATGAAAATCCAAAATATTTTTCCCAAGTCCCCAGAATTCTTCCTCTTATAATTTTATATGTTGTTCCACAGAAGCTCGGCCCCACTGCTTAGTGACCATGTTGATCTCTGGGCCCCTGGGACTAATCTGCATGGTCATAGGTTAAAGGGTCAGCCACAAGGTCCTGGTTTCATGGAACCTCCCAGCTGGGATTGCTTCACATTCCCCTGCTACATTTCACAACACTTACTTGTAGAATTCCTTTGATTACTCTGCCAGTGCATGAGCCTCTGTGCTGCCCCCTCCTAAACCCCCCAGTATCTGGAATTAAGCTAAAAACGTGCAAGCCTGGAGGGGACCTGAGCACTTTCTGGAGCCATGGCTCTGCTCTATGGCCCTGGAAAAGAGGCATTCCCTGTGTTGGGAGGATGACCCACAGCCTGGGGCTCAGACCTGTGTGAACCTGGTTTAATTATATTAGCTGCAGTATTTCGACCCCTTGGCCTTGGCTTTCAGAAGCACTTTAAGTCAGGACAGTTTTCATCACCACCTGATTTGCAAAGAACCCCTGATGTTTTTGGTGTGCTGCACTAAATGCCATCATCAGGCTATTTGTTGGACAAGGTCATGTCACATAGAGTCATCATGTGCACAGGCCCTTCCCCTAATTTTCATCTTTCCATCACAACTTCTTTGTAGTGAGCCTCTCCCGCCTGCCCATTTCCCATTTAAACAGGCTGACTGGTCAGAGCGACCGATGTGGCAATGCCAATTTATGGAAACATATTCACTCTTAAATACTGTCTAATCAAGCAACACTTGTGTTAGGATGTTTGTTTCTATGTGATGGAGTGTTCTCCCTTCTCTAGTCACCGGGTAGTTCTGGTCCGGGAGCTGGCTGTCGGCCAACACATCAGTTGGACGCGGATAAAAAAAATATATAAAATGAATAATTAAAAGTCACTTGAAAGCATGGACATGTAATGCTTCCCTGCAGTCCATTATCATATCTCAAAGGACTACAGAGATGAAATTAGCGTTGTGTTCCACCTAATTGCTCAGCTCTGGCAAATTAACATGCCCTCATTCAACCTTGTGTTTGTGAAATGCAATTCATGCAGTTTGTTTCATGTTTAAATCAACGTATTTACACATGAAAGATTAACTAACGCTTTTAATTTTACTAAATTTTGTATCCTGCATTAACTGCCACCATACAGCACATTCACAAGTTTAACTAATAGACACAAATCAAGACATGTAGGCTATAAAAGGCTCAATGCAGAACAGCTACTCTGAACAGCCTGTAGGGAATTGGAAGCTACTCTAATCAATGCCAGCATATTTGTTAATGTTAATTACTAGAGCAGTTTACAAAGATATACTGCGTCCTGATAGCTGCTCTTGCAGAGAATTTGTACTCATGTCTTTTTTCGTGAAACCTCCTTGTGCAGCACAGTTGCATTAATAAATACTGAGCTTTCAGCATCACTGCTGGCAATAAGGACACTTCATTGTATTTACAGCTTTAATGACAACAACATAAAACATTAAAAGTAGATGGCAGCTAAATGTGTTTCCAAGTTTTTCAGACAGTTGTCACTAAATCAAGAAACACTTGGACTGTCAGCAGAAATGTGTTTGAAAGAGGTGCAAAACAATGAGTGAATCTTTTCCATCTTTGTGTCAGCTGAAGATTTCTTTCAATCAGCTGGTGGTTAAATTGTCAATGAAACTGTAAACTAATATCATTCTATTTTTTCTTCACAGTTCTCTTGACATTTTTAGCCTTTAATACGTCACAGTTTGTTTATGTAGAGAGTTTCCTGTGTGACAATTAACTGAAATAACTCAGTTTAGGTCCAGCTGCTATGACATCACACTTTATGCAGATGTAATATCTGAGGCACCTTTACATTTTTTATTCTAGATTACTAGAGGAGTTCATGGTCCAATCAATGTTTAGAAGCAGGGGTCAAAGTGGGCTGGAGCCCTCCGGAGCTGACCTCTGCCACTTTAGTCAAATCAATAAATTATTTAATTCCAACTGTCAGTAGCCACGGATCACAGATGTTTTTCGCATGCACAACCTGCATGGCTCTCACATAAGCATCAAGATGTTCAACGAGGTGCTGGCCCCGCCTTCATTAACACGCAGCATCACGCCACAGTGGCATTTGAATGAGTACAAAATGCGTGTGTGTTGGTTCACGAACTAATCCGTGGGAGTTTGAAACTATTTTTAAGTCCAGCCACAGTGGTTAACAGTGGTGGGCCGCATAAATCCTGGGCTGGTGTGCCGGTCAAAGAAATAAAAAAATAATGAATAAGTGGGTAAGTAAGAACGGGCCTATGCTTTGATCTAAGTAGTTATATGAAAGAATAATTCATAGTGATGTGCAGCTCAATACTGAAATATCTATTCCTCCTATACCAACATTTATATAGCTAAACTTTAAGGATAGGTAGGAACTACTTCTTCTTCTGCCTGCCATAGAAGATGAAGAAAGAAAGAAAGAATAGACAAAATTACTGTAGTTCTGTGACGACAAGCTTTTCCAGAACTTTAGGGAGAAAAGACAGATGGGACACTGGTCTGAACTTTGAGAGAACGGATGGGTCAAGATTAGATTTTTTGATTAAAACACCTGGGACAGACCCTGACCTCAGGCTGGTGTTGGAAAAAAGGGAGGGGGCATGACTCTACTATATCAAAAAACAGTTTAAGCACACTGGATAGAAAAATGTCTAGAAGACATTTGGTAGGTCTCAGCTTCTGGACAACCTCAGAGAGCTGTAAGAGTGATACAGGCTCAAACACATTAAATACAGCAAAAGGGGAAGGAGGTAGGAGCACGACTTAAATGCTAGCCATACTGTTGTTAATACTCTGTCTAACTGATGCCACTTTTTCAATAAAGTGATGGAGAAACTGGTCACAGGTTGATTTAGACACATTTTTAAACACGTTGACAGGGGGATTTGTGACAGACTGAATGTACTGAACAACACCTGGGGCCAATTACAGCTAGCAGAAATGACACTTAAAAGGAATTTACATTTGGCTTCTTCAACAGTCAGAAAGTCAGCCTCTCAGAATGCCCAAGGACACATGCAGCTTGTCATCCTTCCACCTCCGTTCAGCCTGTCTGCAGTGACTCCTTGGAGCACCACATCAAAAAGAGGTTGGCTGGTCTTAAATATAAAACTCCCAGGCTGAAAATTGGTTCCACTCCAGCCCTGGTTAACAGTTATCCCAACTTAAATGTAGAAGCTGTCTAGGCTACTTTATCTCTGGTCATTTCATTGTTAAAGATGGAGGAGGATGAAGAAAAGAGAGGGCACAATGAAGAATCACTAATTATTTTCAATGGTAGGAATTGGTTTGAAAAAGATAGATCAGCAAGTGAAAGTTCCATGGATTAGAAATAGTGTTTAAGTAGAATCCATCCATCCATTTTCCATACTGCTTAATCCAATTAGGGGCACAGGGAAGCTGGAGCCTATCCCAACAACCACTATAAATAGTTTTAGCAACGACTTGTTATAGTTACTAATTTTACTGCCCTGGCTAGCTACTGTTGGAGGGATGGCGATCTGGGCTTTTTTCTACAACTACTGGACCTGGACACCTTGGAGTCTCTGAGTGGACCATGAACTCCTCTGCTAAAGCTTGACTGAAAACGTATCATGCAACAGGATCCCAAACACAGCTGCAAATCTACATCAGAATGGCTGAAAAAGAAAGAATCAAGGTGTCAACATGGTCCAGTGAAAGTCTACATAATTAAAAAAATAATACAAAAACCATGGCAACCATGGTTTGTTTTAATGGAAACGTGCACTGGACACATCTCTCCTATTTTTTCTCTGTGAAAACAAACATATGCACTGAATAAGAAAAGTGCATCAAGATGCAGCTGCGAGCTAAATACTGTAAAAATGAAAAGGACCTGTACAATACCACACATCAAAGCGGAGCACCTCCGGCCGTAGTAAATCTCAACATTGATTGTATTTACATACGACCTGCACATCTCACTGACTGCTGCACATCACTAAATAATCAGGCCCATGCTAAGTCAGTTTCCTTTGCCCCCCATGCACACTTATCTATATACAACCAGTCTTGTTGGAGGAGTTCCAGCAGGAATGAGCCAGAGGGGGGGTCGGCTTGAGTTTGGCATGAATCAAAGCCGAAATGATCTTGTATGTGTGAAAAAGAGAATTAGCGAGTACACACAGATTTGACAGGATGAAGAGGATGGGATGAGGGGGTGTATGTGTTGTTCTTTCAGCCCTTCTTTGCAAGATAAATGTTCATCTTGGAATGATCACAGAGCTCATGATTTATTCACTACGTCCTGCGGCCCATCTGACTCCCCTGGCAGCTGCAGGGCTCAGACACAAATGCAAAAATGGAAACACAGTTGACCAGCACAGCAGACTTTTTATCTTTCTGCCTCTCTCTACTTTCCTCATACAGGAACAGTAGCAAATTCAGATTTTTCAGTATCTGGCTTTCACAACACTTGGTCCTCTTCCCCAGGATTTTACAGTCATGTAAAAGCAATGTTGACCAGACAAACAACAGTTCTCACTCACATTTGGAGACGATTAATGGAGGCACTGCCAGGATGCTATCTAATGGGATTTGTCATAAAAGATGGATTTATAAACTATGAGGTCAAAGTAAAGTATATTGTAGAGAGGAAAAAAAAGAAAAATATATCATTCCAGACTAATGTTTAAATGTACAGCACTTCCTTATATTAAATGTATTTGTTTTGTTTTATATTCCAAATCCTCAAGTACTAATTCCTAGGTCTACTTTATTAAATTTTATACCAACATTACTAATTCATATGGCGAGTTTACTAATTCCTTGGACTAATTTCTAGGACTTTTCTAATTCCCAGGACTAATTAACTAATTCATAGATTAATTGTGCTGCTATCCTCTGTTTTTCACTAAAAGTAATGTGGTTTTCTTTAGGCAGGAGATAACCATTTACATTTTCCACTGTGTTTCAGGTGAATTTACTGTGACACAGTAACACATTCTGACATATGTAGAAATCTTACATCTCAGAATTTCTTTGAAATCAAGATTATACATACAGCTCTTGTAGTTATGAAGATATACTTAATTTATTTTGGATTTGTCATTTCAGACAGGAGGCAGAAACAATAGACCTGGTCAGGAAGCGATTAAATGGCTTTGACATTTGATGATGTTGCTCTGTAGTAAGTTCAGTTTGTTACCGGGACTGAGGCAAACAGAGAAACTGTTCAGCTGCAAAATAACTGCCGTAGTTATCTCATCATGATTCTGTCAGTTTGTCTTTTAGTTCAGTCGTAGACTTAACCAATCCAATAAAATAACTTTATCTATTTATTTTGAACTATATCGAAATCGGGCTGGATGGTGGTGTGGTGGTTAGCACCGCAGCCTCAGAGCAAGAAAGTCGCTGGTTTGAATCTCGGCGGGGGGTCGAACCTTGAGGGTAGTGGCCTTTCTGTGTGGAGTTTGCATGTTCTCCCCGTGTGCGCGTGGGTTCTCTCCGGGTTCTCCAGCTTCCCTCCCACCGTCTAAAGTCATGCATGTTAGGTTAATTGATGACTCTAAATTCTCCCTAGGAGTGTGTGCGAGTGTGAATGGTTGTTTGTCCCCTATGTGTTGGCCCTGCGATGGACTGGTGACCTGTCCAGGGTGTACTCTGTCTCTCACGTTATTGCTGGGATAGATTCCAGCTTACCAGCGACCCTTAATGGACTAAACAGTACAGAGAATGAATGAATGAATCTATTGAAATCATGTTCAGTACAACTGGATAGTTTAAGAAAAGCTACATGTCAGTGTTCAAACTGCTACTGCTGCATTGTAATTGTTTACAGTGAATTCACATATTTGATTTTTACATAGTTAATGTATCCTCATTTTTCTAGTGTTTACAGCCTGCAGGCAACATCTTTTTTAATCCCAGTGAATCAGCCATGAAGGACGTCTCCTTCTTTCCCATTTATTCTTTAGTTTTCCATTTCAGCTATAGTCCGCTCTCTCTTTTACATCATCTCCCTCTTTTTCCCTCCATTTTTACCACGCTGTCTCACCCTCTTCCTATGTGTCACACCCGCTCCCTCCTTCATACATTCTTTCTCTTTTATTCTCCCTACCCTTCACATAGATTACTGTGCAGCAGATTAGGGGTCTGGAGAAAAGCCTCCTTCAACAAGCTTAGGTGAATCAGTTGCCATGGCAATCAAACCCAAATAACCAACAATGGCATGTTAATTATGGTTATTACTGTATGAAGACTGTTCCAAGAAAATGAGCGATGGTACTTTTCTTTGTGAGGATTAAAGAAAGAAAATGTCAGAGGTGAGGCAGTTTAGACAACATAATTCATAACAGAGCCTCCACTGCAGAAGTGCTCTGTATTGCAAAAGGCTGTAAGTCCTCCTGACTGTTGTGGTGCAAAATGGAAGGCCAACAAATGAGCTTACTGGCCTTAGTTTTAATGGGGTAACAGGAAAACCTGGCATTCAGAGCAGAAAATTTGGCCATGAATGAACACAATTTTAACAGCCATAAAATTGCATGACATCATCTGAAAAAATATACCTTTGGCTGGATTAACTGAACCTGGAAAAATGCTTAATCAGACATTAATGTGATAGATGCAGATATGAATGTTAAATCTATGACAGGATTAATAGTGAACTGCAATGTATAAAGTGCTGCCCTTAGTAATAAAATTAAGTAAATGAAATAAAAAGAAAAAAAAGAACTTTATTAATCCCCAGATGGGAGATTATAATGGTAATTGTAAGGCTATTTTTATTCATATTATATCCATCTATCTATCCATTTTCGACCGCTTCCAAGGGGGGTCGGGTCAAAGGGGCAGATGCCTTAGCATGGAAGCCCTGACTTCCAACTCTACGGCCACATTCACCAGCTCGTCCGACGGTATCTCGAGGCATTCTCAGACCAGCCGAGAGATGTAGTTGTTCTAGCGTGCCCTGGGTCTTCCCCGGGGTCTCCTCCCAGTGGGACATGCCCGGAACACTTCACCAGGGAGGCATCCAGGAGGCATCTTAACCAGATGCCTGAGCCACCTCATCTGGCTCCTCTCAATGTGGCAGAGCAGCGACTCTACTCTGAACCCCTCCTGGATGACTAAGCTTTTCAGCCTATCTCTAAGGGCTAAGGGAGAGCCTGGCCAGCCTGTGGAAGTAACTAATTTTGTCTGCTTGTATTCGCTCGTCCATTTTGTTTGTTCATGACCTCACTTTTCTCATCAAAATGATTGGAAGAAACATTTTGAATGTCCTCCTTTTTCTTCTTTGCCGTGCCCTGCATCCTCTTAGTTTCCTCTTCAACTCATGTGATATTCTGTGTGCTAGTTCACTCATTTCTTTGGTTTTGGGGAGCATTTTTAACTGAAGCATTAAGGAAAGATCACGACATGACATGACATGACATGACATGACATGACATGACATGATATGTGGTATGGTATGGTATTGAAGGGTATGGTATAGTATTGTATAGAATGGTATGGTATAGTTTGGTATGGTATGGCATGGTATTGTATTGTATAGAATGGTATGGTTAAGAATAGTATGGTTTAGTATGGTATGGTATGGTATGGTATGGTATGGTATGGTATGGTATGGTATTGTATAGAATGGTATGGTATGGCATTGTATTATATAGACTGGTATTGTATAGAATGGTATGGTATGGTATTGTATAGAATGGTATGGTATAGTTTGGTATGGTATGGCATGGTATTGTATTGTATAGAATGGTATGGTTAAGAATAGTATGGTATGGTATGGTATGGTATGGTATGGTATAGTATGGTATGGTATGGTATGCTACGGTATGGTATAGAATGGTATGGTATTGTATTATATAGAATGGTATGTATAGAATGGTATGGTATGGTATGGTATGGTATGGTATGGTATTGTATAGAATGATATGGTATGGCATGGCATGGTATTGTATTATATAAAATGGTATTGTATAGAATGGTATGGTATGGTATAGTATTGAATAGAATGATATGGTTTGGTATGGTATTGTATAGAATGGTATGGTATGGTATGCTATTGTATTGTATAGAATGGTATGGTATAGAATGGTATGGTATGGTATTGTATAGAATGTTATGGTATGGTTTGCTATTGTATTATATAGAAAGGTATTGTGTAGAATGGTATGGTATAGTATGGGTCGGTATGTTATTGCATTGTTTAGAATGGTATGATATAGAATGGTATGGTATGGTTTATTGTTTTACTTGGATCCCCATTAGCTACAGCAAAACTGCAGCTATTCTTCCTGGGGTCCGACACATAAAACTTAGAACAATTTTAATTATAAGCATAGAAACGTAGCATTGAAAAAGAAAATAAAAATAAAACACACAAAATAAAATAAAAATAAAATAAAATAAGAGGTAGTCCTGTTACACACTCAACGATAATCAAAACAAAACACATTCCTACATTCTATCAAAGCATCAATAAAGTCATTGTATAATTATAACTCTAGCCAATGACCCATTTAACTAAAATATGTGTATAATTTATATAATTTATTTAATAATGATTGCCTAAATGTTATATATATATATCCATTTAAGAGATATTTATTTATTAAAAATTAAAAATTTTTTAATGCTAGTATTTTGTTCAAAGTGTTTGGGAAATGAGTTCCATATGGAAGCGATTCTGTACCTTATTTCAATTTAAAATGGATTAACAGAGATGCTTTTTCATTTTCAGAATATAGCTGCATTTTTTGACTCATAAATAAAATGAATAATAAATAATATTAAGGGCATTTTCATTTTTTTCTCTAAGTCTGCTCATTTTGTAACTTTATTAAAATGATAAAGAAAAAGATAGTTAAGATTTAATTTTCCAAACTTCCCCCAGCAAACAGGTACTGAAGTTCAATTTGAAATGTCAAATTTGAAAATTAAAATGCATTAGCAGAAAGGCTTTTTCATTTTAGGGTCATAGGTGCATTAATTGACTCATAAATAAAATTTATAATAGATCATCCAAACCGCATTTTATTTTCAATTTCAAAACTGCTGTTTTTATGACACAACGAAAAAGAAAACGTAAAGGACATTGCTTTTTCTTTTTCATGTCTGCCCCCCGCAAAAAATATGCTGCAAAATTCAATTTGAATTCGCAATCCCAGGCGGCGCAGGACAGTGACATCAGTGGCTGCTCTTATTCTTCTAGTTCTTCGGCCCCAGTCTGACCGAGCTACACATCTAATATGGTAGAGGGCAGTGTGCATATCTGACACTGGAACATGAGAGAATAGTAGAGCTTGAAAGTTGTGTTGGTACCAAAGACGGTCAGAAACAGCTGGAAGAGTTCCATCATGTCGAAATCTGTTTAATCTGTTGATCCTCCTGATCTTGCGTTGCCATTATTTTACATTACTTTTTATTTATTAAATATCCATTTGATATGGTAACAGAAAGACTTTTGGTTGTTTTCTTTTCCCTCTAGTAAACCAATATAGATGTAACATATTGATTTAGTTATTAAAAAATATAAATATATTTTTTCAGATTGAATTCCAAAAGAAATTATTTTCCAATCTCAGAAGAATTTTCAGACTACACTTACTACCTTGCTATTTTTTTTTATTTTTATGTATACAAAGGTGTTTTTCTGGGAGTGAGTGCAGCCAATGACTGAAAAGCTGCTTCTGAATGTTTGAAAACTAACCACAATGTGGGGCACAATGACGAAAAGGGAAACAAGACAGAAGGGCTCAGCCGAAGAATGAACAACCCATGACAACATTTTGACTCTGGAGCAGAGCGCTGATGCTAACATGAACGCTAATGCTAATCAAGACCACGCCGCAGGATTAGCAACTGTGCTTGAAGAAATACGAGACTTTCGCAAAGAGATGAAAGAACAACTAAATGATATCAGGATCGAATTGACTACAGCAAACAAGAAAATTACCGAGGCGGAAACTTGAATTGACAAGGTTGAAGACCGGGTTCAGAACATGGAGCAAGTGCTGAGTAAAATGATAAAAGTTCTAAGCCAGCAAGAAAATAAATTATTGGACCAGGAAAGCAGGTCACGACGGGAGAACTTGAGGATCTATAATGTTCCTTAAGGTACAGAGGGATTGTCAGTGTTGAACTACTATGAGACAACTTGGATATCCCGCCGACCATGAACCTCGGCATCCAGAGAGCTCACAGGGCTCTGGCCCCAAAACCTCCGAGAAATGGAGAAGAGAAGCCAAGGTCAATAATAACAAGATTCTCCTGATTTACAATAAAAGAAGAGATTTTACGCAAAGCCTGGATAAAGAAATAGATATATTTAGAAGGAAGAAGAAAATACTTGGACCAGGATTACCCCTCGCCTATTTTACAGAAGCGCTGGGAGTACGCTGAAGCGAAACGGGTACTTAAACGTCAAAATATTAGATTTCAAACGCCGTTTCCTGCCAAATTAAGGGTATTTTATGAGGACGGACCCCAGCTGTACCAAGCGGCGACAGAAGCGACTACGGATATGAACGCCAGGGGACTGTCTGTGCCCGTGGTAACACCGAGGGAGAGCCTAGCGGAGCAGCTGACCAGGTCGGCTTGGACTGTGGTAGGAGAACAGCGGCAGCGGAGGACGGGAGAGAATCGTGAAAAAGACATAAGAGAGAAGCTACAAGTCTTCAGAAGGCACACTTCTCCCACTGCAGAGGAGCTGTAAGGTATGCGAAGAGCCCCAGTAAGGATGTTGTTTAAACAGAGGTAAAATAGACAATTTTCCCTTTTAACTGAAACTGTATATGAATACGAGAGAACTAACAGGAGACATTAGAGTAGTGTGATGTGCATAGGGAATTGCCATAGGGGCCCTCTTCCTGGTTTGGGGAGAGGTTTCCCCCTACTTCTAGGCCCTGTTAACAACACATCCCAAGGTCACTTTCAAGAGACCCCAACCTTAGAATCATCTTTTTGGTTTTCTTCTATGTATGTTGACTTTGTTACTTTTTTTAGTTATGGTGTGTTCTTGCTTGTTCAGGGATTTGACCAGTTGAATTTACTGTATGATGCTTTCAGTACTGCTTGTAAAAATGACCCCATATGGCCAGTGGTAAAGTAAAATTTATATAATTTAATGTCAATGGGCTAACAAATCCTATTAAACGTAGTAGAATCTTGACGAAGATAAAGCAAGACCACGCCCATATTGTATATTTACAAGAGATCCATTTAAATGACAGTGGACATGAAAAGCTGAAAAGAAAGGGTTTCACATATTTATTTTTTTCCTCATACAAATATATATAAATATAAATATAAATATAATAAATAAAGAGGGGAGGTTTGTATTGGTAAGGGGAAGTATGGGGGGAACTTAGTCACCCTCATTAACATATACGCACCCCCAGGAAGTGACTTTAGCTTTTTTCAGAAAGTGATTAATATAATGGCGACTGAAACGCAGGGTTTTTTGATATGTGGCGGTGATCTAAATTTACGTTTACAACCAGAACTTGACAGTTCCAATAGGAAAACTCCTAAATCAAGTTCTTTGTATAAGAAGATCAGTGCACTTTTAGAAGAGGTTGGTCTGATTGATTTATGGAGATATCTCTTTCCTAATAGAAGAGATTATACCCATTATTCAGCCCCCCACTCTCTTTACACAAGGATAGACTATTTTATGACATTTGCAAAAGATAAAGATAAAATTCTGACGTGTGGAATTGGGACAATAGACGTGAGTGACCATGCACCCCTATATCTGCTAGCTGACCTAAAATTATGCCCCAAGACAATTACATGGAAACTAAATTCAAGTCTGCTTAAAGATCCCTAATTTAGAGATCAGATCAAAAAAGAAATACATGATTTTCTCAGTATTAATGATAATGGGGAGGTCTCACCTCCTATGCTCTGGGACACTTAGAAAGCTGTTATAAGAGGGAAAATTATAGCAATATCATCTTACAAGAAAAAGACCCGGTACAAAAAAATAGATGATCTACAACAGAGTTTAAAGGAACTGGAAAGAAAACATAAATCAAACCCATAAAAAAATTATTTTACAGAACTGAAAAATATCAGAAATTAGATAAATGATCTGACCACACAAGAGGTTAAGAAAAAATTAATGAAACAAAAATATTACGGAAGTGGATCCAAATCTGTCAAAATATTGGCATGGAAATTAAAAAAGAAAGTGGCTGAAAATACAATCAATAAAATTATACATCCAAAAACTAAACTGATCAAGAATAAACAACATGAAATCCATGAAGCCTTTCAAACATTTTATAAAACATTATACTTCAAAGTCCAGGGGGGGAAATGAGACAGAAATCGACAACTTTCTTAATTCTCTAGATTTACCTGTGCTAAATGAGGAACAGAATGGGAAATTGATTGCAGAAATAACAGAGGTAGAACTTAAAAAAGCAATCAGTAGACTTAAAACGAACAAATCGCCAGGGTCAGATGGCTACACAGCCGAATGGTATAAGGAATTTAGAGATGAGTTGACCCCTGTAAGACTGCCCACACTCAACTGGATTTAAAAAAAAATCACAAATACCCCCAAGCTGGAAAGAGGCAATAATCAGTGCTATTCCGAAGGAAGGCAAAGATAATACAGAATGTAGTTAATTCAGACCAATATCTGTTCTCAACATAGATTATAGATTATTCACTTCCATTATGGCTAGACGTCTTGAAGAATTTTTACCCACACTTATACATAACAACCAAACAGGTTTTATAAGACGGCGGCAGATGCAGGATAAAATACGTAGAACTCTTCACATTATAAATCATATTCAAAAGAACAAAACTAAAGCAGTACTTATAAGTGTTGATGCCGTAAAAACATTTGATTCAGTTAATTAACTGTTAGTTAACAGGATTTCCTCTATAGAGTATTACACAGATTTGGTCTGCATGACACACTCATTAAAACCGTAAAGGCTTTTATATAATACCCCTTCTGCAAGAATAAAAGTTAACGGTTATCTTTCAAACAGTTTTATCTTGGAAAGAGGCACAAGACAGGGATGTGCATGGTCCCCGTTATTGTTTGCATTGTATCTTGAACCGCTTGCACAGTCCATAAGACAAAACAGGGATATCAAAGGGGTCACTATTAAAGGAAGAGAGCATAAGCTAGCCTGCTATGCAGATGATATTTTGATTTATTTAGAGCAACCAACATACTCCCTGCCTAAATTGATGCTGATATTGGAACAATATGGTCAACTATCTGGATATAAGATAAATATGAACAAAACCCAAATACTCTTGTATAATTATAACCCGCCAAATGACATAACATCCAAATACCCTGTGATGTGGCAAGCTAAATGTTTAAAATACCTGGGTATCAATATACCAAAGGATCAAACCAAGCTATTTGAATATAACTACATACCCCTCAATAAGAAAATTGTTGAAGATATGACAAGATGGAACTTGATCCCATTTTTTACACTAAGTTCAAGAATTGAGTAGAACAAAATGAATGTCTTACCTAGACTACTGTATCTATTTCAGACCTTGCCCATACAGATAAATCAAAATCAATTTAATGAATGGGATAAAATGATATTGAGATACATATGGCAGGGAAAAAGACCCAGGGTGGGTTATAAAACTTTACAATTAACCAAAGAGAAGGGAGGATGGGGTTTGCCATCCCTCAGAGATTACTAATATGCAGCACAGATAAAAGTGGTGATAAACTGGTGCGACACATCATATAATGCCCAATGGAAAAATATTGAAGAAGAAACGTTTTCCTGTCCAATTCAAGCCACCTTAGCCGACTCAAACATTCAAAGGTACATAGACATGGTTGACAACCCCTGGGTGGAATGGACCCTTAGTGTCTGGAAAGGTGTTCTTAAGGAATACAAGTTAGATAAGGACATAGCCATTTTCAAGTGGTACGCTTATGACTCTGAATTTCTACCAAACAAGTTTGATTCACAATTCAAGGTCTGGACTTCTAGAGGACTGACAGCCTTATGCACATTATTTAAACAAAATACATTACTAAGTTTTGAAACACTTAAAAAAGAATATCATTTAGAAAAACAAGACTTTTATCGATATCTACAATTACGACATTATGTGGATACAAAAATTGACAGAGTGTCAGTGGTGAATACAGGCCTGGTAGAACTGTTTAAAAAAGCATGACTGTAACACAAATAAGAGAAATTTTTCATTACTGTATAAATGTTTTGTGAATTGTAAACCACACTTAACCTTATATGTTAAAGCAATGTGGGAGAGAGAAGGAGAGATAAACATATCTGAGGATGAATGGGCATCTATTTGGAAAGATCAATGGAAATGTACAAAATCACAAAAAATGGAAAGAGTTTGGTTGGAAAACCTTGATAAGATACTTTATCACTCCATATCAGAAAATACACTATGATACCTATTGGAGAAAATGTAGGAACCAACATGCAAACCATTTCCACATACTATGGGACTGCTCTTTTATCACATTATCTTGGAAGAATATACATGATGCCCTGCAGGAAATCTTCAACTGTGACATCCCTTTTGACATTAAGACTATATACTTTGGAAGTATAACACAAGAATGGAGGAAAATAGACAAATACCTGTTTAGCATTCTGCTTGTTGCCAGCAAGAAGGCTGTGACTAGGACGTCAGGAAAAGTCAACTTTAACTGCATGGATGGACATAACAATCAAAATTTATAAGTTGAAGGAGATGACAGCATTTGTGAATTACAAGCCGGGCATTTTTGAATCGTGTTGGGAAAAATGGGTTCAGTATATGCTGGTCCGAAGGCCTAATTGTTTTTTTTTTTTTTTTTTTTTTTTTTTTGTAATTTAAATGGTCACTCCCAAGGGTTCTGAAAGTTCTCATGTTTTATGTGCTGTTTCATTTTATTTTATTTTTTTACACCATCACTGATGTAGATATTTACAAAGAAAGTGTTGAATATCTGATGTAAGTGCACATGCAGAGCATGTGCTTATACTGTATATCAGTGCTTATTATTAAAACCAAGAAAACAAATAATAATATAAAAAAAAAGAAAACAAACCAAAAACACAAGTTCTTAGGTTTTTCTGGCTAGATATGATTATATAATCTCCCAAAAAACGTGTTGTGGTTGTAAATGGTGTCAATAAACCAGTGATAACTTGTGTTATGCCTACATAGCTAATAAGTGAATAGGTCTGGTGAAATATGAATATTTTTACTGGATTACATTCTACATCTCTGTTTGTACAAGGGCATCTTTAATATGTTATTCATTAGCGTTCCAGTGCTACCAAGAATGTTGCACCTACTGTTGGTTTTCATTTCTCAGGATTCTCAAAAGAAAAACAACCTACTTTTAAAATGTCTGGTCTTTTACACCAGGATATTTTCTGCTTCTTACATACTAAAGGACTATACAAAAGTACTAGTGTACAATAGCTGCTGTGCACAGTTTGCAAGCTGTCCTGTGGTGCTAGTATACATCAGTACACATCCTCAAATGATATTCCAGCTTTTAAGTCTTTGTAAAAGGCTTTCATTGCATTGCATCCATGTTTACCACAATGGATGGCCAAAACAGATAGAGAACAAGAAGCAAGCGGGAGAGATGGAGATGAGTGGAAAAACAGGAGTTGGATCAACAAGATGATGCTTTCCATTTCCAAACCGTCTGCTCCTTTTGCATCTAGCCATTACCAGCGTTAGCATCTCATTGTCAGCTCTCTGGCTAATTAGATCCAATACTGTGTTTGTGTGTGTGTGTGTGTTTTACAGTTACAGTTGTTACCATGGTAACAGTCTCCCTCTATTACCCTGCTAACAGAGCACTAGAAACTTACCACCTTTCATCCACCCACGTCTGGTTGGCTAATGTATAACTTACTGCATCTTCTGATGCCAGTTAGCAAAGAGCGATAACTTTTCAACTGTGGAAGAAGCTGATTGAACAGAAGTGGAAGAAAAAATACTTTAGTTGTTTTGCCTTTAGAGGACATTAACACAATGCAACACCCAACTCAGCTGTTTAAAAAACATGTCTCTGCTTAAGCTGATCAGAGAATTTCAATCGATGCAGAAAACATCTTTTCTATAACTGACAGAGGGTGAGATGCAAATGTGAGGTCATAGGGTGAGGTGGAGGAGGACGAGGGTCAAAGCCTGGAGCTATACGCATTTTTTTCTTTGTTTTAGCTGTTTTCACAGGGAAAGAGTGTTGTGTATGAGGGGAAGCATGGGAGACTGTGTGGGAGGGGCTGCACCAGGGAGGTTTAAGCTGCTGTCAGTCAACGTCACTCTGCTATTTAGATTCCAATTACACCTGTCAGCTCAGTCTGAGCCCTCATCTGTCTCTCTGCTCTGTCTGTGTGTGTCTTTAAACACTCTCACACTCTGCGTCTCAGTGTTCTACAAGACTATATGCTTATTCTTTTCCTTTCTTGATTCATCTGTTACCTCCCTCTGTGTCAGTCAGTATTAGTGTCTCCTTGATTTCTCTACCAAACTCCCACTATTCACTGTTGCTTTAATATTTTCTCCCTGTCTACCTTACAAGGTGAGGATGCACAAGTTTAATTCCTAAGAGATTTCAAACTGCCGTAAAGGAAAGCGGTGAAGCAATGCTCAGTGGTGGAAATCATGTATGCAAGGTTGTGCGGTCTTTTGTCATAATTTACAAAGGAACAGAGTACAGACATAAATTTCTGATTGATGAATAGAAGGACAGAATAACAGAAGTCTTTTGAATAATGGTTCCAACTTATTATTCATTCTTGATTTAATCCAGAATGGGCAACCTTCAAGGAAGGCAAAGAAACCCAGAGCTGCTAAAAAACTGCAGCAAGCCCAAAAGACCCGGTACCAGGTCCAGCAGCTGTAAGCACAAGTTTATGTGTGTAAAATGTTACTTGAATGATTTTAAAGTACCTTTAATTGGGTATTTTATTTATAATGTTTCTCAACCAAAGTCTCAACGCCACTATTTCAACACTCCAAGTGCATTTTATAATTATAATACACATGGACAAAATTATTGGTACCCTTCGATTAATGAAAGAAAAACTCACAATGGTCATAGAAATAACTTGAATCTGACAAAAGTAGTAATAAATAAAAATTCTATGAAATTTAACCAATGAAAGTCAGACATTGCTTTTAAACCATGCTTCAACAGAATTATTTAAAAAATAACTCTAATTATTATTATTATTATTATTCTAATTAGCATCACAGGGGTCTACAATCTTGTAATCAGTCATTGGGTTAACTTAATATTTTGTTGAACAACCTTTTGAGGAAACCACTGCAATCCAACGATTCCTGTAACTGTCAATGAGACTTCTGCACCTCTCAGCAGGTATTTTGGCCACTCCTCATAAGCAAACTGCTCCAGTTGTCTCAGGTTTGAAGGGAGCCTTTTCCAGATAGCATGTTTCAGCTCCTTCCAAAGATGCTCAATAGGATTTAGGTCAGAGCTCATAGAAGCCACTTTAGAATAGTCCAATGTTTTCCTCTTAGCCATTCTTGGTGTTTTTAACTGTGTTTTGGGTCATTGTCCTGTTGTAAGACCCATGACCTGCGACTGAGACCAAGCTTTCTGACACTGGCCAGCACATTTCTCTCTAGAATCCCTTGATAGTCTTGAGATTTCATTGTACCTGCACAGATTCAAGACACCCTGTGCCAGATGCAGCAAAGCAGCCCAGAACATAACAGAGCCTCCTCCATGTTCCACAGTAGGGACGGTGTTCATTTCTTCATATGCTTCATTTTTCCGTCATATCAATCATATATCTGATGTGCTTTCGTAAAAAGTTCTATTTTTGTCTCATCTGTCCATAGGACATTCTCCCAGAAGCTTTGTGGCTTGTCAATATGTAGTTTGGCTTTTTTATGATTTGTTTTCAACAATGGTTCCTCCTTGGTCGTCTCCCATTAAGTCCACTTTGGCTCAAACAATGACAGATGGTGTGATCTGACACTGGTGTTCCTTGAGCTTGAAGTTCACGTTTTAGAAGTTTTTCTGGACTCTTTTGTTGCCATCTCTTTGATTCATCATCAATTTTCCTACTGCGGCCACGTCCAGGGAGGTTGGCTACAGTCCCATGGATCTTAAACTTCTGAATAATATGTGCAACTGTAGTCACAGGAACATCAAGCTGCTTGGAGATGGTCTTAGAGCCTTTACCTTTCACATGCCTGTCTATAATTTTCTTTCTGATCTCCTGAGACAACTCTTTCCTTTGCTTCCTCTGGTCCATGTCACCAAATAGCACAGTGACTACCTGTAGCCCTATATATAGACCCACTGACTCATTACAAGATTGCAGACCCCTGTGATGCTAATTAGTGGACACACCTTGGATTAACATGTCCCTTTTGTCACATTATTTTCAATCTTTTTTAGAGGTACCAAAATTTTTGTCCGGGCCTGTTTCATGAATTTATTTTTTAAATAATTCTGGTGAAGCATGGTTGAAAAGCAATGTCTGACTTTCATTGGTTAAATTTCATAGAATTTTTATTTATTATTACTTTTGTCAGATTCAAGTTATTTCTGTGACCATTGTGAGTTTTCTTTCATTAACCGAAGGTTACCAACAATTTTGTCCATAATAAAATAATATAACGCTACCTTGCATAGCTCCACTGGATATGCACCCTCATATTTAATGTTTGGACGACATGTCAGGTTGCCTGTGGATGTAGCTTTGGGGGTAGTGAACCAGCAGGCCGAGTACAGTTTGGGATAGTTGGGTTGGTGAGCACCACCAGCACCTGCTCTATGCTTACTCTTTGGTCTCCAGGTCTATGGGGCTGGCAGCCAAACAGTACAAGAGACAGTATGACTGTCAGGTCAGAGCACTTCCCCTAGTCCCTGGGGAACGAGTATGGTGAAGGAGTAGGCGGGATGGGGGAAAGGGTAAGCTGCATGGTAAGTGCGATCCAGAGCCATATGTAGTCATAGGACAACTGTATAAAGAGGATTTAACTTAAAGGGTGAAATCAGAGGTGACAGGTAAAGAGAGGATTTTACTTCAGAACTCTTAAGCTTTGTAGTACTCTACCTCAAGGTGGTCCCACAATACACCCTGAGCCACCAGTGTCTCCCCCTTATGACCCCCCCATCATTTTTTTATATACCTGTGGAAAAACCCCCTGCTGTAGATGAGGTCTTAGGAAATGATATGGTCATTAGAAGGTCAACCCGGGTCAATATGGGACAGCCCCCAGTAAGATATGGGGAAATGTTCTAAGTAATCTTGGTTGTCCTGGAGTGCCAACAATAAAGAGTGGGGGTATGTCATGGAGAGACTAAATGGGAGTTAAGATTAAAACTCTCGCTTTTGCATGTTGTGTTTGGCATTGTAATTTTCTTTTCTTCCTTTGCATGTATGTACATGTTTTGTTATGAGTTGTTTTTTTGGGGCTAGAATTGTTTTTAAATTTGTAGACACCATTTCTCCCCACCTGTGTTAAACTCTGCTGATTAGCAGTAACAGGTGCAGATGATTGTTCACCAAATGAGACTGGAGGAAGAAAGAGGCCAAAAGAGCAGACTGGTGTGGAGTAGCGAGAGGCCCTGGCTGTGTCCTGCTTATGTTGCTGCTGCTGGTACTGTGTAAATATTCTGGTGGTTGTGTTCGGGTTCCTGTGTGGAGTTAGGGAGCATCAGTGACTTATGGACTCCCTAAATTTAGTTCTCTGTCGCTGCGGCAAGTGACACTTTCATTCCAGCTGCCACTGGGATTCTGGCCTGTGCCATCCTCTGCCCTGGTCTAGTCTCCGGCTCACCTCAAGTAGTTGTCCTGTAAAGTGGCTTGAAGTTAGTGGGAGCTTGATCTGTCTGCTTCCGGTTCGATGGTGAGTTCCACCCCCTCAACACAAGAACAATCATACAGCACCCACACAAGGCAAGACTGCATGGATTTGGGCTGCTTCAAATAATTTATAGTTAGTTAAGGTGTTTGTAGTTAGATTATAGTTTAGCGTCTTTTTTTTCCTCAGTGTTGTATTGTTTATTTGTGTGGAGATACTGCCGGTTTCTCTTTTCTTTTTCTTGCATGCAACGAGTGTTCTGGGCCATCACTGTGTAGAAATGACTAGAAAGGACTTGAGGACTTAAGAACACACCAGCTGGTATAGCCTGCTAGGCTAAAGATCCACCCAATCGATCTAGGACTTTTTGAAGCAACCTCAGTATGGGGTGGCATGAATTGTGTTGTGTTTAGAGTTCTGCCCAAGTGGGTCAAGGAACCTTTTTTTATTTTTAAACATTTATTGTAATAAAATTTATTTCTGTATTTGAAACTGTTGTTTGGGTTGCGCTGTTGTGATTGCTCCTACCAAACCACAGACTGACAGTAGGTAGGCAAATTTAGTCCCGGTTATCCGGGTGGCATTGTCGGTTCACTTATTTAGCGTATGACACGTAGGACTAAATCTGCCTACCTATCTACTGTAAGTAGGAGCTGGGGATTTTTTGTTAGGCATATACTGGGGAGCTTCATGGAGTTCACTGACTGAAAGAAGTGAATCCAAGGCCATTTTATCTTGATGTTTTAATGTTGGAAGACTGATGTTACTAAGAAATTGATCAACATTCTCATCTGTTGTGTAAAAGTGTGATTTCTCTTTGGGTTGCGCAATGGTGTGGTGGTTAGCACCGCAGCTTCACAGCAAGAAGATCATTGGTTCGTGCCTCGGCTGGAGTTTGCATGTTCTCCCCGTGTATGCGTGGGTTCTGTCTGGGTACTCCAGCTTTCTCTCACTGTCCAAAGACATGCATGTTATGTTAATTGGTGACTCTAAATTCTCCCCGTTTGTCTCTTTCTGTACTGGCCCTGCGATGGACTGGTGACCTATCCAGGGTGTACCCTTCTTCTCACCTGCCAAAATGCTGCGTTAGGCTACAGCTTCCCTGCAACCCTTCAGTGGACAAAGCGGTATAAGTAATGGATGGGTGTTTATCTTGTCAGACTCATGGTTCATCTTTTCAGCCCTCTGGATCTTTTACATAGGAGATTGTTGTTTTCTCATTTTTTAACTGATTAGATTTATATTCCAGATTTGTTGCCATGTTCAAAGTTCTCCATGCCAAGTTTTGAAGTACCAAGAGTTGTGGTTTTTTTTATGTATTATTTTGTTAAATTCAAGTTTAGCTTTCTTTATAACGTTCAGTGTGTGTTCTTCTGGGGAGACATTGTAAGCATCCTCTAGGGATTTAATTCTGAGTTCTAACTCTGAGATTCTCAAAGTTTCCTTCTTTTTATTATGGGAAGAGAAGGAAATCATTTTCCCTCTCATGACAGCTTTTTCTGCTTTCCAAAGGACACATTCTGAAGTTTCTAGCAAGTCGTTTTCTAGATATAAATTCTCTTATAATTCTATACAATTCTTTTTTGATGAACTGAAGAGAAGAAGTATTCTCATAGGCCTGGTAAACACATAGGGATTTTTTTAATCTTATGAGATTTTTTATTGGTTCAAGACCTCACATGTTAAGGTAAAAAATCAGCCATTTAAAAAGTTTGATCATTCTGTGTGCGGTGTGCTCCGATAGTCTAATCACAGAACCACACACACATAACAATGCTGTCC